>NC_060182.1:61097999-61232797 GCF_021184085.1 Oncorhynchus gorbuscha
GGTAGGCTACCAACATTATATTTGTCAAACGGCAGCCAAGCATCAATCTTCACGTCACCAGAATAAGACGCTAAATATTTATTGGAAAGTAGCATCAAGCTCATCACCGTGCACTTTCACCACCCTGTGAAGTTCATCATAACTTATTTCATCAGTAGCCTAAAAAGCTGCATGCTTTCCCGAGTCGTAGTGGGAGGACCACACAACATATCATCGCGGGACTCCAAGTTTACTTCAACATGATTGATGGTAATAATATCAATATTTGCACATAAAGGAGTTTCTATTGCCATTTCTCGCATAATTAATTTTACCAACATAAAATGGATCTCACCAATGTCGAACGGTCAAATTGTCTGTCGGCATTTATAAAACGCGTTTTCTCCATCGCGTTGACTTTTTTTTCATGTGTCAGGTAATTCACCGCATTAAATGGTTGGATGGGAACATGGTTCGTGATGATGTTCTCTTCTACACAAAAGAGCATACAAAATTAGTGCCTGATGAGCTTCTGAACTTCCCAATACCTTTCTGATGCATTTCAGTCACATCAAACCAAACTTCCTTCAGATTGAAATACTGTCCAAAGGACCGCCAGACTGATTTGTAATAGCCCAATATTTATGTATTTATTATTACATCTCTTTCTTCACATAGTGGGGTTGCAAAAGTGTTCCATAAAATGGGGTTGCGGGCCACAACGGTTTGGGAACCCCTGTTCTAAACAAACATAAGCAAGGTTTGAAATGATTAGGTTTTAGTCAAATATTATATCCGTTGGGGCTTCTTGCGGCCAATTTGCGGTCTACAAATGATTTGTAATTATGTTCCAGCCCCCTGACCATCCACTCAAGAAAGAAAATCAGCCGGAGCTGAATCTAGTTGATGATCCCCACCCTAGACCCCATGTGCTTGTGGAGGTCTGACAATATTTGATTGATATAAGCCAAGCCTTTCCAAAGTCTAAAACAGTGAGTCTCCCTTCAGAGAACATCAAGGTAACCAAGCCCCCACCTCTCTCACTGAATGATTTATTTTTTTAAGAGACATTCATTCCATTCTGTTGTAAAACAAATAGTTGCAATGAAACTGTTAAAACAACTTTTTCAGTTTTGGACACTGCATCCTGATTGTAGGCATTAGTCTCCCACTCCTACATTTGGGCTTAAATCATGCTCTGTACGACTTAAACAAGCAACTGACTTAGTAGAAGCATGTAATCCATAAAAGTGCTTTCAGAATATCCAGGTATCCATTTTTGTTTCTTATACAAAGTATGTCATTGCCCCTTTAAAAACTATGTCGCCCAGTTGCGCATCCTAAGCCATGCTAGAAAATCAGGTTGGAATTGCATTTTTTTTTTAAACACCACAAGTGCCATTTTAAGAGTGTACCCTCTCCATCCAACCTGACAGAGCTGGGGGGAGATCCGCAAAGAATGGGAGAAACACCCCAAATACAGGTGTGCCAAGCTTGTAGCGTCACACCCAAGACGACTCGAGGCTGTAATCCCTGCCAAAGGTGATTCAACAAAGTACTGAGTAATACTTATGGAAATTTGATATTTCCGTTAGTTTTTTTATTTGCACAAATTTCTAAGCCTGCTTTTGCTTTGTCTTTATGCGGTGTTGTGTGTAGAGTTACGAGTGAAACCATTTAATACATCTTAGAATAAGGCTGTAATGTAACAAAATGTGAAAAAAGTCAAGGGGTCTGAATTTTTTTCCAGAATGCACTGTAATATTTACACATTTTTAGAGAACCCTAATACAGTTTGATTTGGCTTTCCTTTTACGCGTCCTCTGAAACTCTCTGCCGCCCTTTGGGGAGGTGCGCATCACTTTGAAAGCCTGCAGGATGGTGAAACTTTCACCTAGCCTATCAGAGGGAAAGTTGGAGCTATTACCATATTGATTGCCCAGCAAAGCCTCTCAGATCTGTGCATAGGGTCCAGGGGTCCATTTGGGATTGGGACCTGTCTGTTCTGAACAATACATTTCTATCTGAACTTTGTGTAACGTTGCACCTTCCTGAACACGCCCCAGGATGTGTTTGAAGAAGGTGGGAGTAGGCAGAGAGGCTGAGGTGATGATCAGACATGACAACAGTGGCCCCTACTGGTGGAGTTCGGAATAGACACTTTGCACTTCACTTCATGCAGAGTTCTGTGGTGAAGCTGTGTATCACAATGACAGGGATTCTACCACACCCAGTCACACCTGACAGCCCTGTAATAGATGGCTGTGTGTGTGTGTGTGTGTGTGTGTGTGTGTGTGTGTGTGTGTGTGTGTGTGTGTGTGTGTGTGTGTGTGTGTGTGTGTGTGTGTGTGTGTGTGTGTGTGTGTGTGTGTGTGTGTGTGTGTGTGTGTGTGTGTGTGTGTGTGTGTGTGTGTGTGTTCAGTCAGTCTGGTAAACAGAATCACAGCTCACCACTCGTAGAGGGAACCACGCCTGGCTGTCAGAGGAACGTTCACTTGAGAACAGCGCAGGCAGGTAGAAATACCATATATAGAATGGAGAGGGAGGGGCACACACCTGATGGAGGTACTGAGGCAGGTGGGAGTGATCTCCCCGTTCCCCCAACTCCTTTAAGGTGGCCAGGAGGGCAGGGTTAGGGATAGGCTCTGCAGTGGAGGTGGTAGGTCCTGTGGTAGAAATGGTGGGTCCTGTGGTGCAGGTGGGGCCTGTGGTACAGGTGGTAGGTCCTGTGGTGCAGGTGGTAGGTCCTGTGGTGCAGGTGGTAGGTCCTGAAGTGCAGGTGGGGCCTGTGGTGGGGCCTGGGGTGGAAATTGTGGGTCCTGTGGTGCAGGTGGGACCTGTGGTGGAGGTGGTAGGCCCGGTGGTGCAGGTGGGGCTTGTGGTGGAGGTGGTAGGTTCTGTGGTGCAGGTGGGGCTTGTGGTGGAGGTGGTAGGTTCTGTTGTGCAGGTGGGGCTTGTGGTGGAGGTGGTAGGTCCTGTGGTGCAGGTGGGGCTTGAGGTGGTAGGTTCCGAACTGGAGATAGTGGGTCCTGTGGTGGAGGTGTGTGTCTCGCCCGCAGGGACACTGTAGCAGGGTTCGTCTGGACTTGTTGCTTGGGAGCTAATGGGATCTGTAGTCTCTGGAGACACAGAGGGCCGGAGCGCTCCCGGACTGCCTACAGAGTGAGAGAGAGAAAAGAGAGAGCACTGCACATCAAACATCAACGTTAAACTGTTATAAAAGTCTGAAACCAGATAGAGTAGCAGTGAAAAGCGAGATTGAGCAAATCCTCTACCTACTTCAGCTTGGCATTAACGACTACACACACTCTCGCTAAGTACTTTCCCATTGTGTTTCTGAGCTGTGGAAGCCATACGGCCCATTTGAGCAATTCCACGTCCTGACAAGTCAATAAATCCTTTATGATCCCATGGTGGGAAATGCATTTGGTAGCTGGGAACATAACATACATAGTATAACGCATCATTGAGCACTTGAACCGACACACACACACACACACACAAACGAGGTCTTGCTCAGAGAGTGTGTGTATTGGGACAGTTCAGACATCACACAGAAACGAGGTCTTGCCCAGAGAGTGTGTGTATTGGGACAGTTCACACACCATACACAAACGAGGTCTTGCCCAGAGAGTGTGTGTATTGGGACAGTTCAGACACCATACACAAATGAGGTCTTGCCCAGAGAGTGTGTGTATTGGGACAGTTCACACACACACAAACGATGTCTTGCCCAGAGTGTGTGTATTGGGACAGTTCACACACCATACACAAACGAGGTCTTGCTCAGAGAGTGTGTGTATTGGGACAGTTCAGGCACCAAACACAAACGAGGTCTTGCTCAGAGAGTGTGTGTATTGGGACAGTTCACACACCATACACAAACGAGGTCTTGCTCAGAGGGTGTGTGTATTGGGACAGTTCACACACCATACACAAACGAGGTCTTGCTCAGAGAGTGTGTGTATTGGGACAGTTCACACACCATACACAAATGAGGTCTTGCTCAGAGAGTGTGTGTATTGGGACAGTTCAGACACCATACACAAATGAGGTCTCGCTCAGAGAGTGTGTGTATTGGGACAGTTCAGACACCATACACAAATGAGGTCTCGCTCAGAGAGTGTGTGTATTGGGACAGTTCACACACCATACACAAACGAGGTCTTGCTCAGAGGGTGTGTGTATTGGGACAGTTCACACACCATACACAAACGAGGTCTTGCTCAGTTCACACACCATACACAAATGAGGTCTTGTGTGTATTGGGACAGTTCACACACCATACACAAATGAGGTCTTGCTCAGAGAGTGTGTGTATTGGGACAGTTCAGACACCATACACAAATGAGGTCTCGCTCAGAGAGTGTGTGTATTGGGACAGTTCAGACACCATACACAAATGAGGTCTCGCTCAGAAAGTGTGTGTATTGGGACAGTTCAGACACCATACACAAATGAGGTCTCGCTCAGAGAGTGTGTGTATTGGGACAGTTCACACACCATACACAAAAGACAATGAGATAGACAGTAAAAAATAACTAAGCTTCAGATCCTCAAACTCATCTCAACCACTTTCTTTTCCCGCGGTCTTCCCTCCTCCTCTCCTTTCTTCTCCCCGACTTTCTACTAACCTCTTCTATCTCTTCTATCTCTCCACCTCTTCTTTTCCTTCTGTCCCCCTCCTTGCTGCACCCTTTCTCCTTTACCTCTCCCCCTCTCCGACTGTAGCTGATGTGGTTGCTCGGACATCACCGGGTGTGATTAATTGGGTGAGACCCGGTCTGTATGCTACAAATCTGATCCGCTGACCGGTTAACAGGGTTAACCCGCACAAGTCCAGCCAATTGACTAACCCGGACCTTCAACCATGGCCACAAGCACACACAGTTTAATGAATAGAATTGACTGGTGCTCTGCCTCCTCCTGATCAATGGTACCCAAACAAATAAAACTGAAAATAAGTAAAGGTGAAAGATTTCTAGAAACCCCAAAATATATTTTTATATCTATAAACCAAGCTGTCTCAGTGTGTGTGTGTGTGTGTGTGTGTGTGTGTGTGTGTGTGTGTGTGTGTGTGTGTGTGTGTGTGTGTGTGTGTGTGTGTGTGTGTGTGTGTGTGTGTGTGTGTGTGTGTGTGTGTGTGTGTGTGTGTGTGTGTGTGTGTATTTGTGTGTGTGTGTGTGTGTGTGTCACCTTACCTGTGTCTGAGAAGGAACAGTCAGTCATAGGAGTGTCGGGTGATTGGCCGTGAGTCACGCTGCTGTCCTCCTCCTCTTCTTCCACAATCACATCATCCTCAACCCCGTCTTCCTCTCCCTTCACCGTTCTACCTTCCTCCTCCTCTTCCTCCACATTGTTGTTTAAAGAGTTCTGTTGGATGAGGTCTCGTCCAACCCTCTGACCATCCTCTAGTTGAGTCTGCGTCCGGTTCTGGTTTTGGTTCTGATTTGGTTCCGAGGGGTCTGATTGGTTGCGGTGGAGGTCAACCCCACCCTCAGACAACACTGGCCCCTCCCTCTCACACTGACCTGGGAGCAGATAAAGAGACATTAGACAAGAGCTTCTGTTGTTGTCATTACACACGGCAGGAGATTCTAATCTGCTCCGTAGGCGCTCATGACGACCTGAGAGAATTAAGGTATAAGCAATACGGGTTTAGCTCCATCTTACCATTCAGATATACATTCACCATGGCTGAGTCCCAATTCTTCACCCTTCTTCCAGAATGTGCATTTGCACACTTTCATGCATGGGTTTTTACAATGGTAGAAACTCCGTCCGGTCAACACTAATCCCAAGCTTTTAAATCAATGACCGGCAGGAAAGAGGTGTAGAATCGGGACGTAGCACATATTTCACCTCTCTCTCCCCCTGCCTCCACTAATAATAATAATAAGAAGAATAATACATTGCATTTGTAACACGCTTTTCATTGAAAGCCAATCTCAATTTGCTGCAGTGAGTGAATGAAAATAAGTCGTAGACAGAATAAGGGCACAACAAGACCGGGCAACTGACACAAAGAACACAACTGACGCTACAAGGAACAAGGACAACAAGGCTATAACACAGCTATTACTAACAGAAGGCCTTCCTAAAGAGAAGGGGTTTAAGGCCCGTTTTAAAAGAGACCAGAGTCTGTGGTGCCTTCAGGTGGTCTAGTGTTAGGTGGGGGGTGGGTCGAGCAGAAAGCCAGATCTTCCAAGGAGCGGAGCTTAGTCCTGGGGGTGTGGAAGAGCAGGCTATTGCTCAATCTGAGGTTGCGGGCGGGGCTATGGGATACGAGAAGATATTTGAGGTATGGAGGGGCCATGGATGTACTGGAATGTCAGCAGGAGTTTTTTAAATTCAATTCTGAATGAGACGGGGATCCCTCTTCTATTACTTCCCAGTCACCCTCATCCAATGGTCTCCCCTACCCCTTCCCTTCCTCTCTCTCCTCCTTACCATCATCCATGGGTCTTCTCCTCCGTGACCTCTCAGCATGAAGGTCAGCAACTCCCCCTGCCACGCTTACCAGACACAGCCCTCCTACTGACGAGAGAGAGAGAGAGAGAGAGAGAGAGAGAGAGAGAGAGAGAGAGAGAGAGAGAGAGAGAGAATGGAAGGCGGGGGCGGGAGAGTGTAAGGCAATAGAAAACAAGTCTAACATCATTCCTACAAGTGTCAAACCATGAATATTTACACACACACACACACACACTCCCCTATTTAGGCCTAAAAGTGCCTCCGTGGAGTAGTGTTGTCCTGGTTCTCTCCAGCAGAAGGCTAATTGCTCCTGTTAGCTCTTAGTGACTATTAGGTCAAAAAGAGAGCACTTATCCCTATGGTCCCCCTTCAGAGCACAGTAGGGTTAGGCCCATAGAAATAGACTTCATAGAATGGACGTTTCCCTGAGAATTACAGGTGTGGTGGTTTATGCAACGCCTACCTCTATATGTGTGTGGGGGGGGGGGGCATGTTGATGCCAGCTGAACTTGGCAACTGTTATTGTTAACCCCTACTTGTAATCACGCTCTGTTACTCTTGCCCCCCCCCCCTTCTATCCAGAGCTCGCCCTCTCCCTTTTCACTCTCTCCGTCTTCCGTTCCCCTCCCCGTCTCCATCATCACATCTCTCTTTGTCTTTGTTCTCTTCCAGGGTGTCCATAAATAATGTACATAGACAGGGGGGGATACACACACGGGCCTACCAGGCAGTAGCTTAGTCCATCTTACGTGAGAGAAGAATGGGTTCAAAAACAGCAACATACACAAACACATTTATCAATCCAGAGCCAACTCAACTGACAAAAACACACAAGTAACAACATGCACAGTCAAGCACTCACAATTAGGCAAATTCACACACAGGGAGTACGTTCCAGAAAAACTAGCCTAACTGCACACAGCAACTCACACACTATGCAGCAGAGAAATAGAGGGCTGTTCAGGTGACTCATCTGAATCTAATAAGAGCCCCTCCATGTCATCTCTACAGCTGCTACATGTGTATCTGAGGGCCTACCTGGAGGATATTAGATAGTGACATATGTGTTCCTCTCATCGAATGAAACTACTACACTGTTCTCACCCAGGGGTCAGGGTCTTCCCTCTGACACTTTCAATCACTTTGCTAACGTGACGTGTGTACCTAGCTGCCAGATGAGGATGGTGACAAACATCATACGGTCATTAAATCA
This sequence comes from Oncorhynchus gorbuscha, assembly GCF_021184085.1. Classification (NCBI taxonomy): domain Eukaryota; kingdom Metazoa; phylum Chordata; class Actinopteri; order Salmoniformes; family Salmonidae; genus Oncorhynchus; species Oncorhynchus gorbuscha. The sequence goes on from NC_060182.1 coordinate 61,105,663, forward strand.
GATGTTTTTTTGTAGTCAGAACCTCTGGGCACGACACTTAGCTACCAGTCAGATAAGATAATAATAAACACATATTGGGAAAATTGGCGTTGCCGCTAAGGTTACAATACTGTTCCTGCAAATGCGAGCTAATGTTACGCCGATGCGATACGCTGGAGCTGCGTTTAGCTCGTGTGGTGTCAGTGATTCGTTTTCTTCACTGGCGTGTCAATGGGTTTGATTAACTGGCTAGCATAGCAAGTTAACAGCTAGCGTAACGTCACCTACCTACCGCTGTCTGCTTTGCTGCTTGAAGCTAACGCTACTGTGCCTACTGGCTAGCAAGGTCCTGTGTTTTGTCAAAATCGATATGTATTATGATTTTATTTCTTTAAATGATACCCGAATACATGCGTACTATGAATGTGTAACACACGGTTGGATCATGTTGATCTAGCTGTCACCTTGCTAATTTACACATCTGGCTGGCTGTCAAGCTAACGTTAGCGCTTTTTACATCTGGCTTTTGCGGCGCGCTGTGATGCAAGTTGTCGCCTTCTAGTACACAGCAATAACTGGTGGTACTTACGATGTAATTAATTTCGTGTCTTGTATCCAGTACGCAGGGTGCTGAACCGAACATTGACCGACTGATGTTGCAGATTTCTCTTCCTGAGACCGATCCAAACTAAATGACGTAACTGTCGTACGGTAATGAGGAAACCTTCAAAATAAACGCCCGCATTTCAAAACCTTGCAATGTGGATAACGCATTCAACTGATACAGAATTTGAATCAATGGTCACTTTTGTTGTACAAACAAGAACATGCAATAAGTAGTTTATGATAATGAATTTAAAAAATATGGTTGAATTATTTATTTTTTAAACCAATAATGAAAAAATACTGGTTGACACTGGTATGTTGAGAATATTGGGCTGGAGAGAGAGAACTTTTCAACCTGTCTCAGCTAACGTTAAAGCGGGGTGGGAAATACTCAGTAGGGTCTCTACCAAATATGGTTAGTTTTGGAGGGGGACTGTGTCGCACGACCTGCTGCGGCACCTTCACTCTGTACGTGTACGTGGGATACTTACAGTATTGTATTCCAACTATTTTCTTAAACCCACCTTGGTCGCAATCAATCCACAGGATCGCCTCTTGGACTTGGGTTTTGGACTGATTCGTGGATCGTAGCCCATCTCTCCAAATTGTCATTTGTGAGAAAAACATGTGGTTATTACTTGGCCTTTGTCTTATTATAAACTTAAATGTTTAAGCATTCCACTTCCAAACATAAAAAGTGCTCTTAACCATGAAAATGCAGTAAATATGCAGCAGTACTCATTGGACCAGCACTCCATATATTATGTAAATAAGGTATTTCTGTTTTTTTATTTGAAATGTCTGAAAACCTGTTGATTTATTTTTTTTTGCTTTGTCATTATGGGGTATTATGTGTAGATTGATACGGAATTTTTTTTTTAAAATCCATTTTAGAATAAGGCTGTAACATAACAAAATGTGGGAAAAGTCAAGGGGTCTGAATACTTTCCGAATGCACTGTAATCTGTGCCCAGTAGTCCTTTTTTGGCATTTATCTCAGAATGACAGATTATTGAACTCAATCTGTAGTTCAACCTCCAACTGTTGGAAGATCGATAAAGTGAGATGGGGATACAGGGTTTCGCATTACAGTGGTGACTTTTGACCTTACAAGAGAAACATAAAGTACATAAGTATTCAGACGCTTTGCCATGATACTTGAAATTGAGATCAGGTGCATCCTATCACTCTTGACATGTTTCTACAACTTGATTGGAGTAACTCTGTGATAAATTAAATTGATTGGACATGAGCAATTGGGGGAGAAGGGCCTTGGTCAGGGAGGAGACCAAGAATCCGATGGTAACGCTGACAGAGTTCCAGAGTTCATCTGTGAAAATGGGAGAACATTCCAGAAGGACCACCATCTCTGCAGCACTCCACTAATCAGGCCTTTATGGTAGAGTAGCCAGACAGAAACCAGTTCTCTGTAAAAGGCACAGGACAGCCCACTTGGAGTTTGCCAAAAGGCATCTAAAGGACTTTCAGACCATGAGAAACAAGATTCTCTAATGAAACTAAGATTGAACTCTTTGGCCTGAATTTGGAGGAAAACTGGAACCATCCCTACGGTGAAGCATGGTGGTGGCAGCATCACTGACCCTGTGCAACTGGGTACTGGACTTCCTGACGGGCCGCCCCCGGGTGGTGAGGGTAGGCAACAACATCTCCACCCCGCTGATCCTCAACACTGGGGCCCCTCAAGGGTGCGTTCTGAGCCCTCTCCTGTACTCCCTGTTCACCCACGACTGCGTGGCCACGCACGCCTCCAACTCAATCATCAAGTTTGCGGACGACACAACAGTGGTAGGCTTGATTACCAACAACGACGAGACGGCCTACAGGGAGGAGGTGAGACCCCTCGGAGTGTGGTGTCAGGAAAATAACCTCACACTCAACGTCAACAAAACTAAGGAGATGATTGTGGACTTCAGTAAACAGCAGAGGGAACACCCCCCTATCCACATCGATGGAACAGTAGTGGAGAGGGTAGTAAGTTTTAAGTTCCTCGGCGTACACATCACAGACAAACTGAATTGGTCCACCCACACAGACAGCATCATGAAGAAGGCTCCGCCCACAACCGTAAGGCTCTCCAGAGGGTAGTGAGGTCTGCACAACGCATCACCGGGGGCAAACTACCTGCCCTCCAGGACACCTACACCACCCGATGTCACAGGAAGGCCATAAAGATCATCAAGGACAACAACCACCCGAGCAACTGCCTGTTCACCCAGCTATAATCCAGAAGGTGAGGTCAGTACAGGTGCATCAAAGCTGGGACCGAGAGACTGAAAAACAGCTTCTATCTCAAGGCCATCAGACTGTTAAACAGCCACCACTAACATTGAGTGGCTGCTGCCAACACACTGACTCAACTCCAGCCACTTTAATAATGGGAATTGATGGGAAATTATGTCAAATATATCACTAGCCACTTTAAACAATGCTACCTTATATAATGTTTACTTACCCTACATTATTCATCTCATATGTATACGTATCTACTGCATCTTTATGTAATACATGCATCACTAGCCACTTTAACTATGCCACTTTGTTTACATACTCATCTCATATGTATATACTGCACTCAATACCATCTACTGTATCTTGCCTATGCCGCTCTGTACCATCACTCATTCATATATCGTTATGTACATATTCTTTATCCCCTTACACTTGTGTCTATAAGGTAGTAGTTTTGGAATTGTTAGCTAGATTACTTGTTGGTTATTACTGCATTGTCAGAACTAGAAGCACAAGCATTTCGCTACACTAGCATTAACATCTGCTAACCATGTATGTGACAAATACATTTTGATTTGATTTGATGTTTTTCAGGGGCAGGGACTGGGAGACTAGTCAGGATCGAGGGAAAGATGAATGGAGCAAAGTACAGAGAGATCTTTGATGAAAACCTGCTCCAGATTGCTCAGGACCTTAGACTGAGGCGTAGGTTCACCTTCCAACAGGACAACGACCCTAAGCACACCGCCAAGACAACGCAAGAGTGGCTTTAGGACAAGTCTCTGAATGTCATTGAGTGGCCCAGCCAGAGTCCGGACTTGAACCTCATCGAACACCTCTGAAGAGACCTGAAAATAGCTGTGCAGCGACGCTCCCCATCCAACCTGACAGAGCTTGTGAGGATTGTTGGGGAATAATCAGAATTGGTTGGTAACATAGGTAAGATGTTTTAGTGTTCATCATATGTTTGTAAGTTACTTCTCGTTAGAATGTTATTTTTGTATAATACTGTGGCGGGGTTGCAGTATCTGTTCTCTGTCAAGACTAAGTTGCTTGGGCCGGAGAGAGGGGAGAGATCAAGCGTGTATCCCTTGGCTCCATAATGTCTCAGATTTGATATATGCCTGTTGATATGGGGGATTGGTTTATGGTTCTGAGTTTGAGAAAGTAGACAAAGCTGAATGATTTATTATGTCTATGCTGTCTGACTATGTGTGTCTTTTGCTATTAAAGGATCTCAGCTGCAATGTGTAAGGAACCCTCAGAGAATTCATTGATAGATACTGAATTGATCTGAGAGTCACAGGGTTGTGATAGAGCTCATATAATTAAAAATGGACTTTGTGATAACTAACTCCGACTTGTGTGTGGTTTGCTCTCATGATTTGGTAAATAGAGGAAACTTCCACGACAGGATCTGCACAGAAGAATGTGAGAAACTCCCCAAATACAGGTGTGCCATGCTTGTAACGTGATACCCAAGAAGACTCAAGGCTGTAATCACTGCCTAAGGTGCTTCAACAAAGTACTGAGGAAAGGTTCATGAATACTTATGTAAATGTGATATTTCAGTTGTTTATATTTAATGCATTTGCAAACATGACAAAAAATATATATTTTTGTTACTTTCTTGTTACTTACAACCTCATGCTAATCACATTAGCCTACATTAGCTCAACCTTCCCGCAGGGGACCCGAAGAAAGACAAACACACAAAGACTGACTCACCTGTGTCGAACACTCTTCCATCTCCACTTACTAAGGAGGATTATAAAATATTAAGCAATGAGGACAAGTGGTTCAATGACCGAATAATTGCCGGGTACAATTCTCTTTTGAAGTCACACTTTAGGTAAAAATGTGTGTTAATGTCACCTGTGTCTTTTGCGAGTCAGGAATTACAGAGTCTGCTTTGTGACGGCAAAGGGGGTTATGACAAATGTGCCTGGAACGGTGCACAATTGGTGGCGTGTTGATCATGTGATAGCGCCTGTGAAATGAAAGTCACATGGGACAGTTATAGCTATGCAACATATACTGTAGTTAGTAGAACTAAATGCATTACATTCAATCTTACACTTATCGATTCCTTATGCCAATATGAAACAGAATTAAAGGATAGACAACTTCCACTTCAGAAATACCTGGCATTGCAGTATCTGGCAAGATTTGTGGTGGATGTGACACTAAACTATGAATTTTCTCATCAATTTTAGAAAACAGTCAGACGGTAGTGGTTGTGGTGTTTATGTGTGCTTATTCTCTGAAGCAGCCTTCTTAGAGGGCCATGTGAAAAAACGCTTTGTAAAAACGGCATGCGAGAGTATGTTTCACTGTGTATCAGTTATCAGAGGAAAATGACAAACACATTTAAAACTGAACAGAAAATGGCCTTTATTGACCTTTTGATAATCAGCAAGTCTCCGTATTATGTATCGTCTTCCAATCTCGTCTCTATTATTGGGTTTGAAAACGTGCTTAATAGAACTCAACAGTATACTGCTAACCTTGACAGAAAGGCAACGCATAGAGGCCTATAACCTGCAATGAATGTCCTCCATTGTTGTTCTGAAAGCTTGATTATTAACTAGAAAATAAGCCTGGACAGTGTACTGCTAACCTTGATAGATAAGAAGCCGATATCCATTGCTGTTCAGAACGTGTGATTATACTGTGTCCTAATAGACTGGTTAATATCCATTACATTTAACTTGACAATAATTGAGATTTTTCTTTTGATCAACATTAACAAAGTGTGGCTTTTGTGTTCCTTTGTTGCTGTTGAGTGTGTGTTGATTTCAGCAACATGGATAGTACCAGTCCATTTACAGCTGTGTTGCTGGATATGTACGACATAGTCCCCCACCAAAACGACACATATTTGGTTAGTAGAGACCCTAATGAATATTTCCCACCCCACTTTAGCTGAGAAAGGTAAGCCCATATACATCCATTGTAAGGGAAAGGGAAATGGGGATACCTAGTCAGTTGTACAACTGAATGCCTTCAACTGAAATGTGTCTTCTGCATTTAACCCAACCCCTCTGAATCTGATGAGGAGGGCTGCCATAATTGACATCTACGTCTTCGGCGCCCGGGGAACAGCACAGTCTATTACAGTGTTTTGCATTGGGCGCTATAGAGGGGGCAGAGTGAAAAGCCAGCAGCAGGCCACGTGACACAGTTCACCTCCAAAACGAAACATATTTTCTTAGTAGAGACCCTACTGAGTATTTCCCACCCCACTTTAGCTGTGATGGGTAGAAAAGTTCTCTCTACAAGCCAATAAGGATCCCATATACCTTGTATTGAATTGCAGTGATTGGAGTGGGTGGAGTAAGGAGTCACCAGAACTTTTTAGTTTAATCGCTCCAGCTTTGACTGGTTGCTAAAATTCGAATAATTAGCCTAATTTCAGTTTATGTGACAAAATAAGCAAATGTAGTGTGGAGAATCATTGCACCATCTAAACCGCTGTGAAATATATTTTCCATAACCAAAAATATTCTATTTTCAGCTGTTTGAAGTTGGTGTACCGATCTACAGCTTCTTAGGCATGCTTTCAATGACAGATCAATAAATCCTATTTCTATGTGAATTTGTTCAGGTAGCCCAAAAAGTTTACATATTGCAGCTTTTAACCAGTTGCACAGCAGAAGATACCCATTTAAGTTTAGCAGACTATTGAATAAGTACGATAATATACATTTGCATTATATTATAAAACATCTATATCTTTAAACATATAGCCTACACAATAGCTTTCAACATACCATTACTTGTGTCGCTCTGGATAAGAGCGTCTGCTAAATGACTTAAATGTAAATGTAATGTTTAAAATAAATGCTGGCATAAATAATACAACATGTAATTCATCAAATTATCCATTAACTTCTTCAAAGGTGGTTGCAATGCTGTGTATGCACGAGTGCAAAAAAATAGATATTCACAAAGTTTAGCATGTCTTTGCAGGTGGAGTCTTATATAAAAAAATATTCTGTGATCGTACTGATAGTATATTATCCTGCTGCTAGGAGAACAGTTCAATTGTAAAAATAAATAAAAATCTTTGGTAATACTGCCTGGGGATTCCCAATCAGACGCTTCCCTGTCTGAGCTGTCCAAACGAGTTTGGCATAGCTTTTTATAGGTGGTTTGGGGCCATCATGCAGTCATGGTGTGTAGGTACAAATAAGGTGAGGTCAAGCATCAGAGATGTGTGGGCATTTCGCAGGTGAAATTTCATATTCATATTTTTTGTGTCTTCCAGAGAAAAACACTTTCTTTCCTGCATGAATAAATGGTTATGGTCAATAGTTCCTTTTTCCTTGAAACATCATCGGAGTTGCACACCAAATCCCAGTCATGACTATAGCTCAGCATTCAACACCATAGTAACCTCCAAGCTTATCATTAAGCTCGAGGCCCTGGGTCTGAACCTCGCCCTGTGCAACTGGGTCCTGGACATCCTGACATGCCTCCCCCAGGTGGTGAAGGTAGAAAACAACACCTCCACTTTGCTGATCCTCAACACTGGGGCCCCACAAGGGTGTGTGCTCAGCCCACTCCTGTACTCCCTGTTCACTCATGACTGCGTGGTCAAGCACACCTCCAACTCAGTCATCAAGTTTGCAGACGACACAACAGTAGTCAGCTTGATTACCAACAATGATGAGACAGCCTACAGGAAAGAGGTGAGTGCTCTGGGAGTGTGGTGCCAGGAAAATAACCTCACACTCAATGTCAACAAAACAAAGGAGATGATCGTGGACTTGAGGAAACAGCAGAGGGAGCACCCCCCGTTCCACATCTACAGGACCGCATTGGAGAAGGTGGAAAGCTTCAAGTTCCTCGCTGGTGCACCGGATAGACCGGACCGTGAAGGCGCACTGGATGTCTCGAGCCACGAGCCTGCCCAACCCTACCTGGCTGGATACTCCCCGTAGCCAGGCCAGTGCGGTCTATTCCACACACCAGCCCTTCGGTGGCAGCCCCCCCACACCAGGCTGTCTCTCTGTCTCCTCCCTACAGGTGCTCCCGCCTGTCCAGTGCTGCCATTGAAATTTTTAGATAGTACTTGTTAGATATTACTGCACTGTCAGAGCTAGAAACACAAGCATTTCGCTACACCCGCAATAACATCTGCTTAACACGTGTATGTGACCAATAACATTTTATTTGATGATTTGTAAGACACAATGCACAATCGGAATAAAATAAAATATGGAAATATTGAAATACAATATTGAGAATTTTTCAATAATACACCCTTGTCAACACTGACAAAATATTTATTTTGATACAATCACATTTCCTCCAATGCTTATGGAATGAAACAATTCAATATGACAATTGAAATGCACTTAGCGCACACGAGAACAACACAATACTATCTTTATCCATCGGAAACACTACAGGCATATATGACGACCAGCGACCACAAAATGATACTGTTCATGAGTGACTGAGCCTGTCAGACGTTGAGTGCCTAGTTACCATTCAGAAGAGGCTCAAATACCCACAAACTGTGTATGTTATTGAATGAACTGTCCCGACATGCAAACACGCTACATATGTACACTAAATTATACAAGCAGTAGGTACCATTCATCACACATTATTATGAACCAGTTGATTTCATGTGCTGTGTTAGCAAAAAACCTACAGTAAAAACATGTGGATAACACAGTGTGACAAAATGTGATCGAACGGTTCGAACACATCTTGACTCGTTACAACCTCGCTTTGCCAATAAAGTCACCTTTCTGCTGCTATCCATAATCAACCCTTGAGAAATTGGCCTATATGGTGTAAGCTCTGCTGCCTGTCACCGGCCAACTTTTAGACACCTAGTGGCTTTTAAACACGCATCTCTACACATAGCCCCTTTTACAAAAGGTCAAATACCAAACGTGTCACATCTCAACATCCGCCCAGGACAATCCTAAACCATGACATGAGGTGTGATTCACTAGTCCAACATCTCAGGGGTTTAGATTCCTCTAGAATCTGTAGCTTCAAGCAGCCTCTGTTTTTTTCAGCCCAGTTCCCGGCTGCACTATCCCTCCAGTCCTGGTGGTGCCGCTGTGTATCTAGAGCCAGCCCTCTTTCTGGGTGTTCTCCAGTATCTCCTCATAGAGCCAGCTCTGAATGAACTCCTGGAACCACTCCACCAGTTCAAACAGCTGCTTGTACTCCTCTGGGTAGACATGGCCTGTCAGTAACACCCTCCTGCATCCCCATCTCCTTCAGCAGTTTAGGACCACTGTCTGGACTCCACATACTGGGAGAGAGAGGGAGGGTAGGGGGAGAGAGAGGAACGGTAGGGGGAGAGAGAGGGAGGGTAGAGGAAGAGAGAGGGAGGGTAGAGGAAGAGAGAGGGAGGGTAGGGGGAGAGTGAGGAACGGTAGGGGGAGAGAGAGGGAGGGTAGAGTAAGAGAGAGGGAGGGTAGGGGGAGAGTGAGGAAAAGGGGAAACTTAATTATCAATGTGGACAAGAATTCAAATCTAATCAAATCAAAAGCTACTTGTCACATGCGCCGAATACAACTGGTATTTGTAGTGAAATGCTTACTTACAAGCCTTTAACCAACAAAGCAGTTAAGAAAAACAAGTTAAAGTAAAAAATAGAAAATAACTTTCTCTCCCCTCGTCCTCCACCTCCTGTCTCTTGATTGCCCCTCCTTCCTTCAAAAACATTCACTGAGCATTTGATGTGATGTGTTTTTATCTGAATCTGTGTTGTTGAACACTGTTCATTTCTACGTTGTTTTGTGTAAAACCAATAAGACATTGTCCACATGATCAACACAAACCCAGTAGCTGGAGCACAGTTATGGAACTATGGTTAGGAGTGGGACTAAATATGATTCTGGGTGCAATAGTTTTTGGTTAGACACCACTCAATGAGAACGTTTTTCATGAGTAGAGACTGTCTGCATCTTTGCTTAGTTTAGAAAAATAGTTATGACAGCTACAATTGATGGAGACCACGTCTATGCACTGTACTGTCAACCTAAACATGTCCTGCTGCACAAGCACATGTCCTTGAAATATGACAATGTCCCGATTGTAACTAACATTCTGGCTGGCACACAAGCCCGACACCACATGACTTCAGTTAGCTAAGGATCTATGACCAAAATCTATTCTCATTGTTAAATTCACTTTAGATCGCGACATGCAGCTGTGTGAATCATTTCCCTTAGCTAGCTGAGTTTAAATCGGATCAATGATTTAGCAAGCAAACAGATGTAGACAAAGCGGAGGACGGTAGTTAGCTAGTTAGTTACATTACCATTATATACCAGCCTAAACCTTTACGTTTAGATAGCTAAACATGCCCAAACAGTTTGGAGATGTCTGTATGTCTGGCTAGTTCGCTTGCATGACTTGTATTATTACGGAAACTGAACTGCAACACTGTCTTTAGCAAGTAGCTAGCTTGATAACTTTCGAGAAATCTGGCAAGCTGATCAGCCACATCAAGTATGATAAATCGCGTGACGGTTGGCATCCAATGTTAATGGTGCATTACTGCCACCTTCTGGACGGGGTGTTCAATAACAAACTTAAAAACCATTACGGGAAAGATCATACAAAATGAAACACTTCAACAAACAAAACCCATCCCACTTGTTCAACCACAGGCCACTCCAAAATACATCCCTACACAGGCTCAGGGGCTTCTGATGTCGGAACATTCACCGACAGGATTTCTTGCACGGCCTCGGCTGTGAAATCACAAAGACCCCCAAAAACGTTCAGCTGCATTCACAATAATTCCAATTTTCTTAGACTTCTACTCCGCTTGTGCTGTACAGTTTATGATCATTGCAATAAATCATACAAAGTCCACCTTTTTAACATGTAGCATTTCACTATCTAGGTTTCACTAGAAACCTTCACTGGTCATGGTGGCTCTTACTACCCTTGTTTCTTCCCCGCCGCTCATTCCTTCCATTCTTCTCACCGCCTCCAGATGGGAGACATGCTGGACACTCCTTAACCTTGCCACCTCATTGTCCTTCACACTAACAGGGCATTCCATGAATTCAGGCGCATGTTCACGTCCACAGTTGCAACATTTCACTTCATCTGTCATATTGATACTCTTTCCTTCTGCACACGCTTGACACATGACCAAATCTTTTACATTTATGACACTGAAGGGGTTTGTGCACAAAAGCTCTTACAGGGTATCTCATGAATCCTAACTTTATATGAGAAGGGAGAAACTCTTCATCATAGAACAGTAGCATGGATGAAGTTCATTTATTTTCATCGTCCACCGTACAGGTCAGTCAACATGCACCAACCACTCCATCAATGTCTTTAGTAATATCCTCTGCCTTTATTTCTTCCACCACACTAGAAATAACCCCCTAGAGAGGCGCCCTGTTATGAAAATCAATACAGAAATCATTACACTCCGATTTCTTTTTGAGTCTTAAATCACGCTTCTTCTGCTCCGCAGACACAATAAAAAAATAAGACCACTATTTGTGACTAACACCGAATCAACACTTTACTCCAACACATTCCGTATTTTCCTTCATTACACGGATTTCCCAAGCAGCATTGATCCAAAACACTCACTCCAAACAAACACGGGTCTCGTGGTTTCCTATTTTCCACCACAGCTTTACTTCTCTTGTTTCCCTTATTCTTCATCACGGTAACCGACTCATTCTCACTTTCTGCAATATTATGTTCACCTGAGTCACTAGCAGTTTCAAACAAAACTTCAGTTTCCACCAGAGAATGTGGGCGGAGTTGAGTGGTTGGAAATCCTGCTAATCCGTAAGCGCTCCTACAGGTCTTCTTCTTCAATGATGTTTAACAGCAGTTGGCATCCAATATGTTGCATTACTGCCACCTACTGGCCTGAGTACAACTCCAAAATAACACCACCCTACGCCACTATTTAAATCTATTTAGTCCTACATCATGCCAACAACCTGAAAGGATGGGACATCACCACTTAACACACCCTGTAACTCTCTGCTGCTGCCACCAGAACCTCAATTTTCTGCAACTTACGTTCCATCCCTGTAGTACATTTGATAACATTGCTATAAATTCTAAAAATCCAACCTTTCTGAAACGTATATCACTTGTTGGCCTATCCCTCTGTACTGGTACAGATCTACTACTCACACCACTCCTCTTCAGGATCCTTCTCCCATGACCCATCTTCCTCTACTGTCTTCACTGCCTCAGCATATGACAACTTCTAAACTACTCTAACACGGAACCCAAACCGCCGTGTGCTATCGTGCATAAATGTATTTTGTCCCCCTACACCAAAGGAGATCACGACATGCAGGTTAAAATATCAAAACAAACTCTGAACCAATGACATTAATTTGGGGACAGGTCGAAAAGCGTTAAACATGTATGGCAATTTAGCTAGTTAGCTTGCACTTGCTAGCTAATTTGTCCTATTTAGCTAGCTTGCTGTTGCTATTTTTTCTTGGGGTATAAACATTGAGTTGTTATTTGACCTGAAATGCACAAGGTCTTCTACTCCGACAATTAATCCACACATAAAAAGTCCAACCAAAACATTTCTAGTCATCTCTCCTCCTACCAGGCTTTTTCATCTTTGAACTTATATGGTGATTGGAATCTACACTTTTACCTCGACAACCGGCAAAACATTTAGTCTTTCAATCAGCCATGTGGGTATAACCATGAGGAAATGGCTGCTTCTATAAACCAATGAGAAGATGGGAGAGGCAGGACTTTCAGAGCGATCTGTGTCAGAAATAGGAATGACTCCCACCTTGGCATTGCAGACGCTCGTTGACGCGCGTGGGGAGTGTGGGTGCAATAATTAAATAGCATGGATTTCTAAATGTACGCTCGCGCATGTAACCCTGGAAACCTTAACCTGCCTCTCTTGCATGGAATATTTCTGATCCCCAGTTCCATGGCACCCCTACATACCATTTCTTTGTCTGATGCCTTTCTGCACACTATTCACACCTAGGAACCTCCCTCCTACACATTGCTGCCACATGTCCATAAGCTTGACACCTGTAACAAAGTAATGTATTCGGTACAAAAGCTTGTCCAGGATCATTTAAATTAAAACAATGCACAATGGAGCCTTTTTGAATACAGCCAAAAGCAATGAGACAACATTTTAGTAACAGAGTCTCCATTTGATCGGCCAGAAGGCACTTGTAAAAATAATTTTAAAGAATTCCAAGACTGTTGTTGTGGAAATTGCAAGATTATGTTATAATGCTTGTATTGCATTATAATGGTTGTTTTATTCGACAGAATAGAGTATTCTATTAACTATTGTGTGTGTGTTCTACTGAGGAAGGCCTCTATGAGATAGCACTGACAGAGGATATTTCCGATGTCTTTAGGTGATAAAACCTAAAGAGCATTCCAGATAACATGCGGTAATGTTTTTGCTATACCGTACCAGGGTGAGACGGTTCCAGTTTGGAGTAGGAGGACCAGACACTGGTCTATACAATGAAAACTGTTGACACAGCAGTAACTGTCTGCTATGTATTAGAGATACCTTTCATACAAATCTTAACCTTGTGACCCATTCTATGTATCTGTTGTTCGTCATGTAGGTTGAGAGGGGTGTATCTTTGCTATAAAAGATCTCAGTAGCCATTGTGTTGTCACTTTCAATGGTTCATTAGAAATGGTGCATCATTGAAAGTTATTGCAATTGCAAAGCTCTTATTATTAAAGATGTAGTTTAAGTATAACTCTGACTGGTGTGTGAAGTTTGTCTCTCTCCTCATTTGGTCATACAGAAATGAACCGCCACACTGTTCTTTGAAGAACACACTTGCACATCGCCACTTCAAGTGAGTATGTTCAAAATGGAGTTATCCCACGTGGACTACGTTGGCAAAAAAGAGCCTTCACTTGGCCAACGCACTGAAGAGTTTTATGAACGATGGTGCGCTAAACTAAACATATGTTCATTAGACCTGACAACTTAGAAAGAATATTCCAGAGATCGCAACCTCAGTTGAAAATTCACAGGAAGCTCTACGAGACGAGCTTAATGACCCTATCAAACTGGATGATCTCATTAAGAGTAACGCTGACATTCAGACTAAGATTACGGCCGACCTGGAGGAGATGAACATCAAGAAGTATAAACGCGATTTGGAAGAAAAGAACAACGGACTAATATACCTCTGGCGAGATCCTGAGCACAAGAAACCACATAACCAGAAGAGACAAGCCGATGACAGACGCAGAGTTCCTCTGTCAGACCAACTATCCACAGACAGCGCTAACTCTGGCTCCTCTACAACACCCCCAGCACGTAATCCCCGGCACATACGTCAGGGGATGAAGAAATCCACTACCATCCCACGACACCTAACAATTGAGATCCAGGACGGGCTCCCAGTCCAACAGGAGCTAAATGTCTTCAATTTATAAAGTAAGACCCTGACATCCGCTCACCTTAGCGTTCTCAATAAGGAGTTATCATTTGTACCCACTGCATACATTAATGACTTTGACGTCCAGGTAGATCTATTCGCCAGGACAGCGGAGTCAATCACCACCTTCCGGAGACACCTGAAACCCCACCTCTTTAAGGAATACCTAGGATAGGATAAAGTAATCCTTCTCACCCCCCCCCCCCTTAAAATATTTAGATGCACTATTGTAAAGTGGTTGTTCCACTGGATGTCATAAGGTGAATGCACCAATTTGTAAGTCGCTCTGGATAAGAGCGTCTGCTAAATGACTTAAATGTAAATGTAAATCTATTCAGGTTTTTCCGGAATCTGCGAATGCGTGAGTTCTTTGATAAGAGTGAAATTTACTCCACTTGAAATGCCATCCTCAGTGAGATGTATACATAGGTCTACCACACTAATCAATAGACTTACCTGTCGTACCATGAGTCAAGGGGGAGATGGAGCTATTAACCCAGCTGAGATTCCTGAGAACTCTGAGAGAACCACATTTAGAGCAAAAAGTTCATTTGTACCTCCCCCCCAAACGCAATGCCTCCATAGAAACCAATCTGTAGGATTGTTGAAAATTATGTAGGTGACCTACAAACAGAAACACAAATCCTATGACAAACTGAATTATGACCCTACCCTGGAATTCCAGCATAATATCTCATCCACAGTGGAAAGCTGTTTGGAATCAGGACAAATCACCCCAAAATAAGTGTGACATTTCCTAAGATACCAAATTTCTGTACCGTCACTAAATTACACAAACAAGTGTCTCCTCCCCCAGGTAGACCCATTGTCTCCTCCCCCAGGTAGACCCATTGTCTCCTCCCCCAGGTAGACCCATTGTCTCCTCCCCCAGGTAGACCCATTGTCTCCTCCTCCAGGTAGACCCATTGTCTCCTCCCCCAGGTAGACCCATTGTCTCCTCCCCCAGGTAGACCCATTGTCTCCTCCCCCAGGTAGACTCATTGTCTCCTCCCCCAGGTAGACCCATTGTCTCCTCCCCAGGTAGACCCATTGTCTCCTCCCCCAGGTAGACCCATTGTCTCCTCCCCCAGGTAGACCCATTGTCTCCTCCCCCAGGTAGACCCATTGTCTCCTCCTCCAGGTAGACCCATTGAAGCAGCAAAAGACTCTCTGACATCCAACATTTCTAAGTTTGTGGATTACCACATTAAACCAATGGTTGAGAATCTCCCATCTTATGTCAAAGACACTAGTCACATGATCTCATTGATAGAGGGCTTAGGAAGGATACCAGAGGGCACCCTGCTGGCCACTTTTGATGTGGAGAGCTTGTACACTAACATCTCACACACTGGAGGCTTGCAGGTGCTGTAATACTTCCTTCAGCAGAGATACTCTACCCTTGCTCCATGCAATGACTGCATCTTACAACTTTACTGAACTGCTATTATCCAATAACTATTTTGTCTTTGAGTCAGGCTTTTCCCTTAAAAATTCGGGTGTAGCCATGGGCTCCCCCTTTTCCCCCAACTATGTAAACCTGTGTGTGGGACAATTTGAGGAAGCAGTCCTTAATGAAACAGAGACGTCTTCTACTTTCTAAAATCCTCCTATGGAGGAGATACATAGAGGATGTCTTTGTGCTCTGGGAAGGAAGTCAGCAGGAACTAAATTAATTCCAAACTCTACTAAGAGCTCTGAATACCTCAAATTCACCATGCAGACTGATGACTACAGACTTATACACAAAGCCCACAAACCACAATACCTTGCTACAGTATGTGCACCCCCTTCCCCTCAAGAATGGTCTACCATATAGCCAGTTATGCAGGGTAAACGAATCTGTGGCCACCAGACAGATTTTGACAGCAATGCTAAAGAAATGACAGAAAATTTCAAAATGAGAGGCTACAAGGACTAAACTTTTCATGCTGCAATGATGAAAATACCTCAAAAACCAAGAGAGGAATTACTAAAAACTCAAAAAGCACTGGCATATTCTGAAATCAGACAAAACAAAATCGTACACGTCTTCAAGGAACCCCCACTGGTGGTCTATAAGCGTGGTCGCAATATTGGAGATAATAATAATAAATAATATATGCCATTTAGCAGACGCTTTTATCCAAAGCGACTTACAGTCATGTGTGCATACATTCTACGTATGGGTGGTCCCGGGGATCGAACCCACTACCCTGGCGTTACAAGCGCCATGCTCTACCAACTGAGCTACAGAAGGACCCAGAGCACAAAGACATCATCTATGTATCTCTTCCATAGGAGGATTTTAGAAAGTAGAAGACGTCAGTGTTTTGTTTCAGCCTAGCTCAGTGCTTTCTGTGGTGCAAGCCAACAGAAAATATGGAGCGTTGCACCGTGATTGGCTTAGTGTTCTATCGCTCATGGGGACACTGCGTCACAGCCAAGACTAAGGGTAGAGCTAGAGAATTCTAGCCCCTTGGGTGCTGCCATAGAGTTACATTAGAAGTGCCCATCTAAGAAGGTTCAAGGTAATTGGCCACAGATAAAATGATAAACATTCATTATTGGCTATGCTGTCAATGAAACATGATTTGTGACACGCTCAAAACAACTGTTAACTCGGAACTATAACCTGTTTTAGAGAAATGTAATCATTGAATATTGTTAGAGCTTTCATTATTTATATGCCCCCTTTATTTATACTACACTTCTGACTTGGTGTACGGGTAGAACACTGTAAGAACGGCCCATGTTCTGAATTCTGTCGATGGTACATTTCAAAAGTGCTAAACAAAATAGTTATATTAACTACATCAATCCTAGCTCGCTCATTAATGTCTTAATTTAAATTACGGATTGCCTCGTATGCGCTTGTCGTCCGCTTATGTCATAGTTTGAACATCTCAATTGTCATTAGAAATCATATTTGTTTAAACAAGTCAGACATATCAGCTCTGTTTTTTTAAAGGCAGTAAATGAGGCTGAATGAACTGTTTCACTGCCAGACAAGGCTCCGCTGATAGCCAGGTGTAGCAGTGGTAATATGTTGGACTTCTTTTGGGACAGCTTTATGTAGGCCCTAACAGTTTGTGGGCACTGTTTGTCACCGTTATAGTGCAATCAATGTATTGTTTAGTGTTGTATATTGTTGTGTGGCTTTGCTGGCATGCATCCCACTTATTTTGTTTGCCCCACCAAGATTTACATGCTAAAATCGCCACTGCATAAACATGATCTGCGGTTGTGAAGGTGATTGGATGTAATGCCAAGTTCTCTAAAACGGAGTTGGAGGCGGTTTATGGTAGAGAAAAGAACATGCAATTCTCTGACAACAGCTCTGGTGGATATTCCTTCAATCAGCATGCCAACTGCACACTCTCTCAAAACTTGAGACATCTGTGGCATTGTGTTGCATGACAAAACGGCATACTTTAGAGTGGCCGTAGCACAAGGTGCACCTGTATAATGATCATGCTGTTTAATCAGTTTCCTGATATGCCACAACTGTCAGGTGCATGGATTACCTTGGCAAAGGAGAAATGCAATCTTACAGGGATGTTAACACATTTGTGCACAGAATTTGAGCGAAATAATCTTTTTGTGCATATGGAAGATTTCTGGGATCTTTTATTTCAGCTCATGAAACATGGGACCAAATATTTGCATGTTGCGTTCATATTTTTGTTCAGTGTATATTATACCTAACCCTTACTTTAACCATTTTACATTTCAACTTCAATAGGGTAAGGACGTCCCAAGGATTCCGGATAACATTGACCATGAGCCAGGTGCCCTGCTCTTGTCAGACGTCTCAAAACAAAAGTGACATAATTAAGCGTAAAGTAGTATTCTGTTTTCCCATGCAAAAGTGGTTGCTTTTGATAAAAACTCTTTATCTGCCTTCTCAATTAAAACGATTTATAAAATGCAAAGATTTATTTCATGGAAAAGAGATGTTGTATGTTTCCGGACGATGCATCATGCTGCCTTGTGACAAAAGGAACGAGAGGCGCAGATGACTTTTCGATTCAGAAGGGCGCTCCTCCTTCCCCACTTTCACCCGATGACTTGACAGGCTTTTACTCGGTTCAACTCGGGCCAGTGTAAAATAACTCACAGATTGATTGAGCATGCATTTCTTGACCCTTGTTGATTTTGAAACTAGCAGTATTTGTCATTAGCTAGGTTTCCATCCAATTGGCGCCAGATTTTCAAGCGAATATTCAAAAATCTGCATAAAAACAATATTCGCATTTTCCCACCAGAGATGTTTCTGTCAAATTGGCTTGTTGCAGATAAAATGATTTGCGTTAGTAGTGCACATAAATACTGTGTATATATATATCAAAAGTTTGGACACACCTACTCATTCAAGGATTTTTCTTTATTTTTACTATTAGCTACATTGTATAATAATCGTGAAGACATCAAAACTATGAAATAACACATATGAAATCATGAAGCAACAAAAAAAAGGTTAAACAAATCAAAATAGATTTTAGATTCTTCCAAGTAGCTATCCTTTGCCTTGATGACAGCTTTGCACATGCTTGCCATTCTCTCAACCAGCTTCACCTGGAATAATTTTCCAACAGTCTTGAAGGAGTTCCCATATATGCTGAACACTTGTTGACTGCTTTTCCTTCACTCTGCGGTCCAACTCCTCCCAAACCATCTCATTTGGGTTGAGGTCCGGTAATTGTGGAGGCCAGGTCATATGATGCAGCACTCAATTACTCTCCTTGGTCAAATAGCCCTTACACAGCCTGTAGGTGTGTTTTTGGTCTCAAATTTCGACTCATCAGACCAAATGACATTTCCACTGGTCTAATGTCCATAGCTCATGTTTCTTGGCCCAAGCAAGTCTCTTCTTATTATTGGTGTCCTTTAGTAGTGGTTTCTTTTCAGCAATGCAAGCACGAAAGTCTGATTCACGCAGTCTCCTCTGAAAAGTTGATGTTGAGATGTGTCTGTTACTTGAACTCTGTGAAGCATTTATTTGGGCTGCAGTCTGAGGTGTGGTCAACTCTAATGAACTTATCCTCTGCAGCAGAGGTAACTCTGGGTATTCCTTTCCTGTGGCGATCCTCATCAGAGCCAGTTTCATCATAGCGCTTGATGGTTTTTGCGACTGCACTTGAATAAACTTTCAAAGCTCTTCAAATGTACGCAGTGACTGACCTTTATGTCTTAAAGTAATGATGGACTGTCATTTCTCTTTGCATATTTGAGCTGTTCTTAACATCATATGGACTTGGTCTTTTACGAAATAGGGCTTCTTCTGTTTACCACCCCTACCTTGTCACAACAGAACTGATTGGCTCAAGCACATTTAGATGGAAAGAACTTCCACAAATGAACTTTTAACAAGGTACACCTGTTAATTGAAATGCATTGAAATACTGGTTGAGAGAATGCCAAGAGTGTGCAAAGCTGTTATCAAGGCAAAGGGTGGCTACTTTGAAGAATCTCAAAGATTTGTTTAACACTTTTTTGGTTACAACATGATTCCATTTACAGTGGGGCAAAAAAAGTAGTTAGTCAGCCACCAATTGTGCAAATTCTCCCACTTAAAAAGATGAGAGGGGCCTGTAATTTTCATCATAGATACACTTGAACTATGACAGACAAAATTAGAAAACAATCCAGAAAATCACATTGTAGGATTTTTAATGAATTTATTTGCAAATTATGGTGGAAAATAAGTATTTGGTCACCAACAAACAAGCAAGATTTCTGGCTCTCACAGACCTGTAACTTCTGCTTTAAGAGGCTCCTCTGTCCTCCACTCGTTACCTGTATTAACGGCACCTGTTTGAACTTGTTATCAGTATAAATGACACCTGTCCACAATCTCAAACAGTCACACTCCAAACTCCACTATGGCCAAGACCAAAGAGCTGTCAAAGGACACCAGAAACAAAAGTGTAGACCTGCACCAGGCTGGGAAGACTGAATCTGCAATAGGTAAGCAGCTTGGTTTGAAGAAATCAAATGTGGGAGCAATTATTAGGAAATGGAAGACATACAAGACCACTGATAATCTCCCTCGATCTAGGGCTCCACGCTAGATCTCACCCCGTGGGGTCAAAATGATCACAAGAACGGTGAGCAAAAATCCCAGAACCACACTGGGGGACCTAGTGAATGACCTGCAGAGAGCTGGGATCAAAGTAACAAAGCCTACCATCAGTAACACACTATGCCGCCAGGGACTCAAATCCTGCAGTGCCAGACGTGTCCCCCTGCTTAAGCCAGTACATGTCCAGGCCCCTCTGAAGTTTGCTAGAGAACATTTGGATGATCCAGAAGAAGATTGGAAGAATGTCATATGGTCAGATGAAACCAAAATGTAACATTTTGGTAAAAACTCAACTCATCGTGTTTGGAGGACAAAGAATGCTGAGTTGCTTCCAAAGATCACCATACCTACTGTGAAGCATGGGGGTGGAAACATCATGCTTTGGGGCTGTTTTTCTGCAAAGGGACCAGGACGACTGATCCGTGTAAAGGAAAGAATGAATGGAGCCATGTATCGTGAGATTTTGAGTGAAAACCTCCTTCCATCAGCAAGGGCATTGAAGATGAAACGTGGCTGGGTCTTTCATCATGACAATGATCCCAAACACACCGCCCGGGCAACAAAGGAGTGACTTCGTAAGAAGCATTTCAAGGTCCTGGAATGGCCTAGCCTGTCTCCAGATCTCAACCTCATAGAAAATCTTTGGAGGGAGTTGAAAGTCCGTGTTGCCCAGCAACAGCCCCAAAACATCACTGCTCTAGAGGAGATCTGCATGAAGGAATGGGCCAAAATACCAGCAACAGTGTGTGGTATTGTGAAGACTTTTTTTAACCATTATTTTACTAGGCAAGACAGTTAAGAACACATTCTTATTTTCAATGACAGCCTAGGAACAGTGGGTTAACTGCCTGTTCAGGGGCAGAACGACAGATTTGTACCTTTACAGCTCAGGGATTTGAACTTGCAACCTTCTGGTTACTAGTCCAACGCTCGAACCACTAGGCTACCCTGCTGAAAACATTTGACGTCTGTCATTGCAGATATATATATATATATTGACTAAATACTTATTTTCCACCATAATTTGCAAATAAATTCATAAAAAATCCTACAATGTGATTTTCTGGATTTTTTTTCTCATTTTGTCTGTCATAGTTGAAGTGTACATATGATGAAAATTACAGGCCTCTCTCATCTTTTTAAGTGGGAGAACTTGCACAATTGGTGGCTGACTAAATACTTTTTGTCCCACTGTATATATTTTATATACCTTGTATATGTGGCTTAAACACAACCAGTCACAATGTTTTTATCTGATTAGGCTACTTGCTCACTTTCATCCAAAATATAATTCCAGCATCCAAATTGTGCAGATTGTGGTGTAGAAAAAGCAAACCATGATGTTGAAGTGCCGTAGTCTGTTTAGTTAATTGGTTGTGGTGCATTGGCACATAAACTTGGTGGACAATTCCTTGAATATATGTTATATAATTATATAGAGCATCAAGATGTTGAAAATCTGGCTCTGATCATAGTGTAGGTCGAATGAAACAGGCAGGGAGAGCTGTTAGCTTATCAGTCGACCCTGAACCTACTGGTATGTAGACCTGCACGTCATCAACTGTGTGACAAAAGCAACTGTCCCTCATTACTGCACCTGCTTAATTACATTACTTTTTTTGAACCGACTTCTCCGTCTGACACAGGGCGCACCTGGTTCCAAATGGAATGCATCCAACTTTCATCCGGAGCAAAACACGCCTACACGGCGCCCGGGCGAGATTAATCGAACTCCCGCGCTATCAAGCGATGATTCAAAATAAAGACAGATTGACAGCATAGACATCCAATTGTAAACCAAAACGTTTACAACCACACCTACTTTTCAGATATCAGCGTTTCAATTGGTTATGTCATTTAATATGTTAATGACATCAAATAACATGTTGGTAACAAATACAAAAAGCTGTATTTAAACTAACGTCAATAAAACGCTTTGTTTGTGCATGCAGACCATTTGCATCAGCGGTGTTTAGGTTTCATATCTTTATCAGTGCGGTCAAAGTCCGGCGACAGAGCATCATCATCAGACTACGGAAGTGACAGCTTTGCTATCTGTCATTTATATTAGCCCGCTCCTTGCATTTCGCTCATTCCCATACCCTCTCGCGTCGTTGTGTTTCCCTGAGTATAACTAGTTGTAACTATGGCGAAGGTGGATACCTCCTCTAGCAGACCCTATCACATTGTTATTTTTGGTGCTTCGGGTTTCACCGGGCAGTTTGTGGTTGAAGAGGTGGCCAGGACCGTATCGGAAGGGCCGAATGGGACGCTGAAATGGGCTGTGGCTGGGAGAAGCAGACAGAAACTGGACAAAGTTCTAGAGCAGGCCGCCGGAACCCTCGGTACGTATCAATCAAATGTATTTATAAAGCCCTTTTTACTTCAGCAGATGTTACAAAGTGCTATGCAGAAACCCGGCCTAAAACCCAGCCAAACAGCAAGCAATGTAGGTGTAGAAGCACGTTGGCTAGGAAACACTACCTAGAAAGGCAGGAGCCTAGGAAGAAACAGAGAGGAACCAGGCTCTGAGGGGTGGCCTGGGCTGGGTGTAGATTATAAGAGTACATGGCCATTTAAGGACAGATTGTTCTTCAAAGTGTTCAAACGTTCATAGATGACCAGCAGGGTCAAATAATAATTACAGTGGTT
This sequence comes from Oncorhynchus gorbuscha, assembly GCF_021184085.1. Taxonomy (NCBI): domain Eukaryota; kingdom Metazoa; phylum Chordata; class Actinopteri; order Salmoniformes; family Salmonidae; genus Oncorhynchus; species Oncorhynchus gorbuscha. Next base: position 61,128,649 of record NC_060182.1, read on the forward strand.
GTGGGTGCAACAGGTCAGTACCTCAGGAGTAAATGTCATTTGGCTTTTCATAGCTGAGCATTCAGAGGTCGAGATAGCAGGTGCGGTAGAGAGTGGAAAACAGCAGGTCTGGGACAAGGTACCATGTCCGGTGAACAGGTCAGCCACAGGCAGAACAGTTGAAACTGAAGCAGCAGCATGACCATGTGGACTGGGGACAGCCAGGAGTCATCAGGCCAAGTAGTCCTGAGGCATGATCCTAGGGCTCCGGTCCTCCAGGAGGGGAGGGAGAAAGAATTAGGGGGAGCATACTTAAATTCACACAGGACACCAGATAAGACAGGATAATTCCACAATATATAACAGACTGACCCTAGCCCCCCTGCACATAGACTATTGCAGCATAGATACTGGAGACTGAGACTGGTGTGTCGGGGGACACTGTGGCCCTGTCCGACGATACCCCCTGACAGGGCCAACCAAGCAGGATATAACCCCACCCACTTTGCCAAAGCACAGCCCTCACACCACTGGAGTGATATCAACAGACCACCAATTTACTACCCTGAGACAAGGCTGAGTATAGCCCACGAAGATCTCCTCCTCCGCCCGAGGGGGGGGGAAGCAAAACCGGAAAAGAAAGGTCACGTCGGTGACTCAACCCACTTAAGTGATGCACCCCTCCTAGGGACGGCATGGAAGAGCACCAGTAAGCCAGTGACTCAGCCCTTGTAATAGGGTCAGAGGCAGAGAATCCCAGTGGAGAGAAGGGAGCCAGCCAGACAGAGACAGCAAGGGCAGTTCGTCGTTCCTGTGCCTCGCCCTTCACCTTCGCCAGACCACACTCAATCATAGGACCTATTGAAGAGACAAGTTTTCAGTAAGGACTTAAGAGACTGAGTCTGCGTCTCTCACAAGGATAGGCAGACCATTCCATAAAAATTGAGCTCTATAGGAGAAAGCCCTTCCTCCAGCTGTTTGCTTAGAAATTCTAGGGACAATAACGTCTTTAGAATTCATATCTTAATCAGTGTGCTCAAAGTCTGGCGACCGAGCATCATCATCAGACTGGCTTCATTGACATTGCCCTAAACTAGCTAATACAATTTATATTACACATTTTAATTTGGTCACGCTGGATGCTAACTAGAGAGTAATCCCATTTAAATCAGATCTAAAGTTTCCCGTAAATATGTTTACACTGTCCACGAGAGATTAACCAGTGATGACCTTTGGTCTAGTTAGTTGATTGACACCGTTGTGCATTGTAATCTGATTTTCCAGGGGGATTCAAGGAAGCTTTCTTGACAGCTCGGTGTCGTCGTGTCTACACTGAGTTTACTGTGTGTCATGTGCCAGACAGGACACTCACCTGGACTGATTTAAAACCTAGTCACACACTGTGTTGTATCAGTTATCGTACAACCAAGTGTTTTGACCAGTGATCTTCTGCACTTGCATTGCGCTTACTGCCATGGGCTTGCAGGAAAAAAAGAAGTATACATCTCAATTGCACGGACGTAAGGAATGTCTGTCAGTAGTAGTTGCTGTGGTAGCTGGGCATATGTTGTCAGACCAGATATCTCACACTCTATAAAGTTGCAGCACTCGATACATTCAGTATTCATTTTAAATCAGAGAGTGGTTGGCTTGCCAGAAAAGGGATAGCCTAGGTTCTGCTGGGGTTGGCATCAGGGAGAATGGAGCTGTGCTTTGTTCCTTCTGCCCTCCCGGGATAGCCCTCACCAACAGCTGTTTGAACATGCCCCTGCAGCGCAATAGCCTCTATACAAACCCACCCCCTGGCCTCTGAATGGTTACCCTGCCCAACAGTGACAGTCTACATGCCCCCCCATCACATGGCCAGGTTGACATTTCAGACACAATTGTCATGGGTTAGGCGATATCTTCTAAATATAATACATTGGCAGGTATGTTAGAGCACTTGCTTGGGATATGCAAGAGACATGTAGTGTACTTTGTCATGTGTGTACAATATGACTTATTTGATAGGCATTCATCCTTCTATGGCCCATGTTTTGCCTCCATCAGTGAGGTTTCAATAGGGCAGTGCTTTCCTATCTGTTATGGCTACGCCACAGAGTTCAACGTGTGCCTAACTTCCAACAGTCCATGTTTAGTCATGAGCTACAGGGGGTAATGTGCCAATGTGCATTATAACATGTTAACTTATTCAGGGGGGCTGATGCAAAGCATTGTGGAGCCGGGACGATAGCAGTATCGCTATACTCATTGGTGCTGTGGCAAGGAAACAAGACTTAAAGCGAAATAGAACTTCTCTAGGAATGTTGGAAACCAACATTCTCTTGTAATACAGTATTTTACATACAGCAGGTTTTTAAAGGACAAAGGAGTTTGGTCGGCTTCGTGTTCTCATTTCTGCCATGGAAAAAATATTGCGATATAGGCGTTGTCCCGGCCCGACAAAGCAGCACAGAAAAGAGAACAAACGGTGTCTTGTCGATGCTCCTCGAATGTACTTTATTGAACCAGAATACAAATATAGCAGCTTTTAGTACTTCGATCTTTTATCTGGTCTACATTTGAAGGCAACAGTGACACGGAGGCTTGGGGAACACGGATAGCAATGTCCGTTTCCCCCCAAGCTATAGGCTACGTGCACACAGATCACACACACACAGGCTACACATACAGAATTCAGTTCAGGGGTCTGACAAACTCTTTGGTCACTGGGCTTTTTAAACCAGGTTGTTCATGTATCACCATAGCTAGTTAAAGATTCAAGTTGTATTAGTTGTATGTACAGGATACACATAGTATACACTGTCCAACGACATTCTGACTGCCAGGTTCCTTCTGGACAACGCAGCAACAGTAAGAAATAATAAAAGATAAGAATATGAACATGAAGTAAATGGCTCAGTAGAATAGAATAAACATCTTAGCATAAGTATTGTTAGGTTCTTATTTTTCAGAGTAAATAACTCGCGGACGCTAGATAAGCTTTAACCAAGTTGAATCCTTCCCAAAGGCTCTGTACAGCTGTTTTCAGACACATTTACATTTACATTTAAGTCATTTAGCAGACGCTCCATTTCTCTCCATCACAGTTACATACATCCTACTTAATGCACGCCTTCTCTCCAATCCTTCCATCTTATGAAGAAAGAGGGTAACAGGGATACCAAACCCTTATTACTCCCTTAAGGGAATCTGTCCTCGCCCCCTGACCTCAGCCCCTCCTTCATCTAATCCACAGATGTCCATCTGTCTCCCCTGTATCAACACGGTGCTCTGCTCCTGTCCCCCAACACATTCCACAGCTATCTGTCTTTCTACAGAGGTCCAGTCTCTTTCACCTTTGATTCTATGCCTCTTTCCTATCATTTATTTAATATCTCAATGTTCAAAATGTCGAATCCAACAGTATAATACAGGAAGTAATTTTTATTTGCATGTTTTGGGGAAGCATTTAGCAATCAATCATAAGAGTTTGGTAGCAGCAATTGTATGGGTGCATGTGTGCTAAGGTGTAGAGTCAGAGCAGGTGCTCAGTTCAGTGAACGTGTTCAGCAATCTGATTGCTTGTAGATAGTAACTGTCTCTGAGCCTGTTGGTATCAGACCTCATGCTCTGATACAGTCTGATGGCTTGTAGATAGTAACTGTCTCTGATCCTGTTGGCATCAGTCCTCATGCTCTGATACAGTCTGATGGCTTGTAGATAGTAACTGTCTCTGAGCCTGTTGGCATCAGTCCTCATGCTCTGATACAGTCTGATGGCTTGTAGATAGTAACTGTCTCTGAGCCTGTTGGCATCAGTCCTCATGCTCTGATACAGTCTGCCTGACGGTAAGGGAGTAAACAGCTTGTGGCTGGGGTGTGTGGGGTCCTTGATGATGCTGCAGGCCTTCCGCAGGCACCGTTTCCAGTAGATGTTCTGGATGGGTGGGAGCACGTTCCCAGTGATGTACTGGGCCATCTTCACCACCCGCTGGAGGGCCTTGCGGTCGTGGACGGAGCTGTTCCCGTACCAGGCCATGTCGATGGTGCACTGGTAGTATTTGGAGAGGACCCGGGGTGGCAATGCTGAATTTCTTCAGCCGCCTTAAGAAGTAGAGACGCTGTTGCGCCCAGTGGTGGTGGTGTTGGTCCGTGACAAGTCCTCAGGGATTTAGTTAAACACATAATGAGGTGTGGTGTATTGGTAAGTAGATGTTTCTAATATAAAGGTGAAATGACTGAGTCCTCTGCTATGTTATTAGGTAAGCCGGAGCTGAGGACTGCAGTGGAGGTCATCGTGGCTGATGTGGGAGAGCCTGACTCTCTGGCTGCCATGTGCAAACAGGCTGTCATTGTTCTCAACTGTGTGGGGCCAGTAAGTACTGACTGTGGAGATGCAACACACACACACACACACACACACATTTTAAATACTGTAGACACACACACTGTGTAAGTACTGCAAAGACACAATGAGTCTGTCATCAGTAAGCAATATTTCATATGCTGCCTCTACCGTTGTGTTCGTATATAAGACTGTCTTGATATCAGACCTGATTACCACTCTTGCTCTCCTGTTGTGCCATGGGGCTGCAGATAGTGGCCTGATAGCAGTAAGGCCATAACCTCACAGCTTGTGAAACACCTGCAATGATGATGATGATGGCTATCACCAGTGCACCTTGTACACACACACACATCCATTACAGCAAAGGACACTACTGGTGTGTACTAGATATAGCTATCTACCATTGTCTCCCCCACCGTTTCTTCTGTGTGGTTTATGGGGTTGGTATCCAATGTTAGGATGCATTACCACCATTTACTGTACTGGAGCGCCCTTTGCCTCCCATGTACAGTGGGGCAAAAAAGTATTTAGTCAGCCACCAATTGTGCAAGTTCTCCCACTTAAAAAGATGAGGCCTGTAATTTTCATCATAGGTAGTACACTTCAACTATGACAGACAAAATGAGAAAAAAATCCAGAAAATCACATTGTAGGATTTTTAATGAATTTATTTGCAAATTATGGTGGAAAATAAGTATTTGGTCAATAACAAAAGTTTCTCAATACTTTTATATACCCTTTGGCAATGACAGAGGTCAAATGTTTTCTGTAAGTCTTCAAGGTTATCACACACTGTTGCTGGTATTTTGGCCCATTCCTCAATGCAGATCTCCTCTAGAGCAGTGATGTTTTGGGGCTGTTGCTGGGCAACACGGACTTTCAACTCCCTCCAATGATGTTCTATGGGGTTGCGATCTGGAGACTGGCTAGGCCACTCCAGGACCTTGAAATGCTTCTTACGAAGCCACTCCTTTGTTGCCCGGGCGGTGTGTTTGGGATCATTGTCATGCTGAAAGACCCAGCCACGTTTCATCGTCAATGCCCTTGCTGATGGAAGGTTTTCACTCAAAATCTCACGATACATGGCTCCATTCATTCTTTCTTTTACACGGATCAGTCGTCCTGGTCCCTTTGTAGAAAAACAGCCCCAAAGCATGATGTTTCTCCCCCATGCTTCACAGTAGGTATGGTGTTCTTTGGATGCAACTCAGCATTCTTTGTCCTCCAAACACGACGAGTTTTTACCAAAAAGTTATATTTTGGTTTCATCTGACCATATGACATTCTCCCAATCTTCTTCTGGATCATCCAAATGCTCTCTAGCAAACTTCAGACGGGCCTGAACATGTGTCCCCCTGCTTAAGCCAGTACGTCTGGCACTACAGGATTTGAGTCCCTGGCGGCGTAGTGTGTTACTGATGGTAGGCTTTGTTACTTTGGTCCCAGCTCCGTTCTTGTGATCATTTTGACCCCACGGGGTGAGATCTTGCGTGGAGCCCCAGATCGAGGGAGATTATCAGTGGTCTTGTATGTCTTCCATTTCCTAATAATTGCTCCCACAGTTGATTTCTTCAAACCAAGCTGCTTACCTATTGCAGATTCAGTCTTCCCAGCCTGGTGCAGGTCTACAATTTTGTTTCTGGTGTCCTTTGACAGCTCTTTGGTCTTGGCCATAGTGGAGTTTGGAGTGTGACTGTTTGAGGTTGTGGACAGGTGTCTTTTATACTGATGACAAGTTCAAACAGGTGCCATTAATGCAGGTAACGAGTGGAGTACAGAGGAGCCTCTTAAAGAAGTTACAGGTCTGTGCGAGCCAGACATCTTGCTTGTTTGTAGGTGTCCAAATACTTATTTTCCACCATAATTAGCAAATAAATATATTAAAAATCCTACAATGTGATTTTCTGGATTTGTCTAATTTCGTCTGTCATAGTTGAAGTGTACCTATGATGAAAATTATAGGCCTCTCATATTTTTAAGTGGGAGAACTTGCACAATTGGTGGCTGACTAAATACTTTTTTTGCCCCACTGTATGTACTGGAGTCATAGCTTAATATTAGAAGTAAAAAGAGGGTTTCCTGCATATGCAGGAATGCCCCGAATTGCGAGCTGCAGTTGCATCCTGCTCTCTCTGTCGACTCCTTACCTTCTTCAAACACATTCAACTGTCTCCTGGGGTGTGTTCAGGAGAGTACAATGTCACAAGTCATGTCTGAAGTGTAAAACTACTAATGACTCAACAATTCATGCCTTCTGGGAATGCTACAAAATTCTAAAGTTATGTGCGGAGTTGGAAAGATGGGTGTCAGAGATAGATATTGTAATGTAAATATACTTTTAATTAGTCTATTTCAAGACATGGCACATGAGGGTGCAGTGAGATATCTAATGGGTTGGACAATACTCTTCCTGTAAATTTATCTTTAAAAAAATATATACTCAAACTGGAAATCAGCCAATCCTCCGTCTTTCACCTAATGGAAAGGTCAAATGCTTTATTGTCTAAAAAATGTTAGCACGCGACGACAGAAAGTTATATGAAGGCGATGGTAGTGTGAGCTTGAGAGGGTGTGATGTTTGTACGATGTAGTCATTTGTATGTGTTTGTTTTGTGTTGCTTATAAATAAATAAAATAAGGACGTTTTTATAGAAATGTATTGTTCAGAACGGACAGGTCTAAATCCCAAATGGACCCCTGGACCCTATGCACAGATCTGAGATGATTTCACAGGGCAATCAATATGGTAATAGCTCCACCTTTCCCTCTGATAGACTAGGTGAAAGTTTCACCATATTCATTATATCAGAGGTTTTCAAAATATGGCATGCCTCCCCAGAGGGGCACCAGAGTTTCAAGGTAGGCGTGAAAGGAGAGCCAAAACAAACTGTATTCGGGACACACTAGATTAGTCCGTCTGCGGTGGAGGTCATCATGGCTGATGTGGAAGAGCCTGACTCTGTCTGCCATGTGCAAACAGGCTATCATTGTTCTCAACTGTGTGGGGCCAGTAAGTACTGACTGTAGAGCCCTCCACGGGCATGCATTTTAAACCCGAGCCCTACCCATGCCTGTGACATTCAGGCCCTGCCCTACCTAGGCCCGATTGCTTCTTCCCAATTTAAAGCCCTGCCTGAAGTCAGAAATAACTTCCTCCTTTAGTAAATCCATTAACTGCTCCTCTGTCAGTCATTCGCTCCCTGCTACAGGCATCTCGCTCTGCATGCACTATGCTCATGGCGCTAGCTAGTTAGCACACGCATCCATAGCAACAGCTCCTCTTGACTGCCCTGCTCAATAGCTGCTTTTTAAGTAAACCCCTGCAGTCATCTTGTGCAATAGGAGACGAAGCTTCATTTTCATCAGATGACAAAGTGCAAAGCTATTTAGATGGCAGCCACACAGGTAAATTAGCTTACAATGAAAAAGCTAAGTATTTTTTGAAAAACAATACATGGATGACATATTTCTAATGCTTATCATAGAAACGATGTAGCCAGCTACATTTCCTATTGTTTTGCTTAAAGATGCAATATGCAGAAACTGCTCAGCCATTTCCTGGTTGCTAAAATTCTAGTAGTTTGCCTAATTTCAGATTGTGACAAAAAAAAAGCAATCATTGTGTAGAGAATCATTGTACTATCTAACAGCTGTGAAATATATTTCCCATAACCAAATGTTGTATTTTAAGCTGGTGTACAAAACTGAACGTAAAAGACCCAAAGCTAAACTTAAGAACGGGCAGCATAGAAATGGCGCACATTGAACAGATCTACCGTTTCTTAGACTTGCTTCCAATGACGATGTCAGATTCATTTTTAAACTCACTTTTTTAATGTGAATTTGGTCAGGTCGCCTAAAAATGTACATATTGTAGCTTTTAAAGTTGATCTTGCATTTTAGCAGGAAAAAAGTAGGCTGGCTACCTCTACAAAAGTCGGGAGTGCTGTCTGTTTATAAACTCAGCAAAAAAAGAAACGTCCTCTCAATGTCAACTGCGTTTTATTTTCAGCAAACATAACATACAATTCAACAACTGAGACATAAACTGAACAAGTTCCACAGACTTGAATGTTTCCCTGAACAAAGGGTGGGTCAAAATCAAAAGTAACAGTCAGTATCTGGTGTGGCCACCAGCTGCATTAAGTACTGCAGTGCATGTCCTTCTCATGGACTGCACCAGATTTGCCAATTCTTGCTGTGAGATGTTACCCCACTCTTCCACCAAGACACCTGCAAGTTCCTGGGCATTTCTGGGGGGATCCAACAGGTCCCAGATGTGCTCAATGGGATTGAGATCTGGGCTCTTCACTGGCCATGGCAGAACACTGACATTCCTGTCTTGCAGGAAATCACGCACAGAACGAGCAGTATGGCTGGTGGCATTGTCATGCTGGAGGGTCATGTCAGGTTGAGCATGCAGGAAGGGTACCACATGAGGGAGGAGGATGTCTTCCCTGTAACCCACAGCATTGAGATTATCTGTAATGACAACAAGCTCAGTCCGATGATGCTGCAACACACCGCCCCAGACCATGACAGACCCTCCACCTCCAAATCGAACCCACTCCAGAGTACAGTGTAACGCTCATCCCTTCAACGATAAACGCGAATCCGACCATCATCCCTGGTGACACAAAACCGCGACTACCCAGTGAAGAGCACTTTTTGCCAGTCCTGTCTGGTCCAGCAACGGTGGGTTTGTGCCCATAGGTGACGTTGTTGCCGGTGATGTCTGGTGAGGACCTGCCTTACAACAGGCATTCAAGCCCTCAGTCCAGCCTCTCTGTCTATTGAGGACAGTCTGAGCACTGATGGAGGGATTGTGCGTTCCTGGTGTAACTCAGGCGGCAGTTGCCATCTGTCGTGGAAATTTCCTCTATTTACCAAATCATGGGAGCAAACCACACACACACACACACGTCAGAGTTAGTTATAAAAGTCCATCTTTAATTATATGAGCTCTTATCACAATCCTGTGACTCTCAGATAAATTCAGTGTCTCCCAGTGGATTCTCTGAGAGTCCTCTTACAATGCAACTGAGTTCCTTTTAATAGCAAAGACACACATAATCAGACGGCATAGACATAATTCATCGTTCAGCTTTGTCTCCTTTCCCAAACCCCAGAAGTAGGGAGTAAAATATATGTTTACACATGATGACACTTTGACCTCTCCCCTCTCAGCGGCCCATGCAACTTAGTCCTGACATAGAACAGATAACTGCCAATGGCCACCACTATATTACAACAAAATACATTCTTATGAGAAGTAACTTACACACATTTGATGAATATTAAACATCTTACAAATGTTACCAACAAATTCTGATAATTCCACGACACATCCTGTACCAGTCCCGTAGGTGTGATGTTCGGATGTACCGATCCTGTGCAGGTGTTGTTACACGTGGTCTGCCACTGCAAGGGCGATCAGCTGTCCGTCCGATCTCATTGTAGCGCTGTCTTAGGCGTCTCACAGTACGGGCATTGCAATTTATTGCCCTGGCCACATCTGCAGTCCTCATGCCTCTTTGCAGCATGCCTAAAGCACATTCACGCAGAGCATCTGGGCATCTTTCTTTTGGTGTTTTTCAGAGTCAGTAGAAAGGCCTCTTGTCCTAAGTTTTCATAACTGTGACTTTAATTGCCTACCGTCTGTAAGCTGGTCCTTCTGTAGCTCAGTTGGTAGAGCATGGCGCTTGTAACGCCAGGGTAGTGGGTTCGATCCCCGGGACCACCCATACGTAGAATGTATGCACACATGACTGTAAGTCGCTTTGGATAAAAGCGTCTGCTAAATGGCATATATTATTATTATATTAATGACCGTTCCACAGGTGCATGTTTATTAATTGTTTATGGTTCATTGAACAAGCATGAGAAACCGTGTTTAAACCCTTTACAATGAAGATATGTGAAGTTATTTGGATTTTACGAATTATCCTTGGAAGACAGGGTCCTGAAAAAGGGATTTTTTAAAAGTTTTTTTGCTGAGTTTAGAATGCCCGTTCAAGATATCTCATCTGAGTGGAGAAGTGCAACTTAAGCACACAATTAGTCTGATGAAGAGCAGAAATTTCAACAGAAAGCATTTTAGATGTGCTTTTTACAAAACGCAGCAACATATTTCTTAAAAATGTATTTACTATAGTAGTTCATCTTAAGTGGCTGAAATGAATAAGGTGACGGTGCATCATATTGTGTTAGCTTTCTGCCGTGTTTAGGAAGTCAAAGCCCTTTGGATGAGTTATCTGTACAGCTGTTATCTTTTGATTTCCTTTTTTTCTCCTCTTTGTTCTTTGCCTGTCTGCTCCTCCCCCATCTTTTCTGAGCAGAGCAGGCAGGCCCATTGCCCTAGCGACTCCAGGCTCCACACAGACACAGTGTGTACACATGCTGCTCCAGAGCCATTACTGTTTTTGTTTGTTCTCGTTCACATATTTAGCTAGCAGCCTCCGTAGAAATGTGCTATTACTTGTGCTAATTTTGTTAGCGTTCTGGTAAAGAATGCCCAAAGGGCATGAAGGGCGGTATGACTATATGGTAATCTGAATACTGTGCCCAACCCTAGAGAGCAGTGAACTGTTAAATAGTTTTAGTCACTATACTAAACTCCGACAAAACTCAAGGAACTTTTTTTATTTTCTGTGAAATAATCTTTCCTGTCTTATATTTGACGAGGTTGAAGCAGATATGACTGTTTTTATATATTTAATTTGAACTTTATTTAACTAGGCAAGTCAGTTAAGAACATTCTTATTTACAATAACGGCCTTCCCGGGGAACAGTGGGTTAACTGCCTTGTTCAGGGACAGAACGACAGATTTTTACGTTGTCAGCTCGGGGATTCGATCCAACAACCTTTCGGTTACTGGCCAAATGCTCTAAACATTAGGCTACCTGCCGCCCCACTGTGCAAATGGCTCGGCTTCAAAATGTTAGTGATCAATTTAATGATACCCGAGCCCTACCAGTACGTTAGTTATTGACGAAAAAACGCCGGGTTTGAGTTGGGTAGCAGAGCTGACTGTGGAGATGCAGTCACACACACCCACAGACATCTGGTAAATACTGTAGACATACACACTGTGTAAGTACTGCAGAGACACAATGAGTCTGTCATAAGTTATATCAGATCTGATCACCGCTCTGCTCTCATCTACCGTTATGTTCGTATCTAAGACTGTCTTGATATCAGACCTGATCACCATTCTGCTCTCTTGTTGTGCCATGGGGTTGCAGATAGTGGCCTGATAGCAGTAAGGCCATAACCTCACAGCTTGTGAAACACCTGCAATGATGATGATGGCTATCACCAGTGCACCTTGTGTACACACACACACACACACACACACACACATTACAGGTGTGACTGGGTGTGGTAGAATCCCTGTCATTGTGATACACAGCTTCACCACAGAACTCTACGTGAAGTGCAAAGTGTCTATTCCGAACTCCACCAGTAGGGGGCACTGTTGTCATTTCTGATCATCACCTCAGCCTCTCTGCCTACTCCCACCTTCTTCAAACACATCCTGGGGCGTGTTCAGGAAGGTGCAACGTTACACAAAATTCAGATAGAAATGTATTGTTCAGAACAGACAGGTCCCAATCCCAAATGGACCCCTGGACCCTATGCACAGATCTGAGAGGATTTGATCATGCATACTGGATGGACAGGTTGCCTTTTGCTATTGCTCCAAAAATGTATATCCATGAGTATGGGAGATAACGTATAGCCCTAGGCGATGCTGGTAGTTTATTGATTGTGCAGGGCGGCTTACATTTAGCCTACAGGGAATTTGTATGTAATTTTACATTTTCATAATTAATTGGGTGACCCATTACTTTTTCAGCTATACAAAATATCTGATCCAGCATGCATATCCACCTCCCCTCTCTCCTTTATTAATGTATCGAGCGTGCAGAGGGGCTGTCAACATTTTAGTGAAACCCTGTTACTATCAATGTTTTTTACAGATTTAATTTGGTTTCTTAAATTAAACGTTGGGTAGCTTCAGAAGCAGGGTTGGCGAGCCCATGGTTTACAGAGTTTGGGTGGAAAATGACCTGTTGTGCAGCGAGAGTATGCTTCTCAAACAGTGGTTGATGCGTGGAGTGAACTGAGTGTTTATATATTCTTTCTCATTTGCTCATATTATGCACAGCTCCACTATAAAACCTAAGCAGCCTGCCTATGTTGCGTTTTAATATTTTTGTATAATACACCAATTTCAAAGATTTTGCTGAGTTACAGTTCATATAAGGAAATAAGTCAATTTAAATAAATAAATTAGGCCCTAATCTATGGTGCAGCCATAGGGAATAGACCCACCCACTGTAGAGTCAGGCCAGCCAATCAGAATGAGTTTTTCTCAACAAAAGGGCTTCAATACAGACAGAAATAATCCTCAGCACCCCCCTCCCCCCTCCTAAAATGATCGATGCAGGTGAAGATGTTGAATTTGGAGGACCTGGACTGGCGTGGTTACACATGGTCTGAGGTTGTGAGTCCGGTTGGACGTACTGCTAAATTCTCTAAAATGATGCTGGAGGCAAATCATGCTGTTTAATCAGCTTCTTGATATTCCACACCTGTCAGGTGGATGAATTATCTTGACAAAGGATAAAATACTCACCCACAGGGATGTAAACAAATTTGTGCACAAAATGTAAGAGGAATAAGCTTTTTGTGTATATGGAACATTTCTGGGATCTTTTATTTCAGCTCTTTAAATGTTGTATTCATATTTTTGTTCAGTGTAAATGAATGTTAAAATGTAGATGTTCCAAAGGCGTGCATCAGTGGCTTGTATACCTGGAGATGTTAAACCTGTTCGTGTTAATTAATGGTCAATTACCGTGAGACTGGCAGTCTCTTGCATGACGATAACCGGCTGACAGAATGTCGTGACCGCCACAGCCCTAGGTGCGCCTCCCCAGGGGGGCACCAGAGCATTCCAGGGGAGGTTTGAAAGGAAAGCCGAACCGAGAACTGTATTCGGTTCATGCTAGATTAGCCAGTCGAGAGAAAAGCGATAGCTGTGAGTGTAACACACAGTTGCATGGTCCAGACATTGAACATGACATGAAATTATAATGACTTCTAAAGGCCTTCAATACAAAATATATAAAGAAATTCTATTGGAGTAGAAATTCTACTGTAGTGACACAAGCACCTTCGTGAAGGGGTTTTGTTTATGTGTTTGTGTGTAGTACAGGTTCTGGGGAGAACCTGTGGTAAAGGCATGCGTGGAGAACGGGGCACACTGCATTGACATCTGTGGAGAACCCCAGGTAAGTGGACAACATAATACTCACAAGGCTTCAAGCCCTAATTGACCCTGATCCCTACACTACATCACTCCTGTAGACTTGATAGTTGGAAGCAATATCTCACACACACACCACTAGGTGTAATGGGAGGCCTGCTGGATGTCATGCTGTTCCCTATTACTTGTGTGTGTGTGTAGTTCCTAGAGAGTATGCAGTTGAACTACGACAGTCAGGCAGCTGATAAAGGAGTGTACATTGTGGGGGCTTGTGGCTTCGACTCCATACCTGCAGACATGGGAGTCCTCTACACCAGGGACCAGTTCAAAGGTGTGTATGTGTGTTCTCTCCCTGAGGGTTTTTATACAAATATTTTAGGGGGCAGATCAGCTTTAATATTGCAGATAGATGGTAGCTTCCATCAATGTAATTATATGCATCATTTCCAATCCCCCATATATTTATTTGTATACAGGACCAGTCAAAGGTTTGGACACCTACTCATTCCAGGGTTTTTCTTTGTTTTACTATTGTCTACATTGTAGAATAATAGTGACGACATCAAAACTATGAAATAACACATGGAATCATGTAGCAACCAAAAAAGTGTTAAACAAATATCAATATATTTCAGATTCTTCAAAGTAGCCACCCTTTGCTTTGATGACAGCTTTGCACACTCTTGTTATTCTCTCAACCAGCTTCATGAGGTAGTCACCTGGAATGCATTTCAATTAACAGGTGTGCCTTGTTAAAAGTAAATTTGAGAAATGTATTTCTTAATGCGTTTTAGCCAATCAGTTGTGTTGTGACAAAGTAGGGGTGGTAAACCGAAGAAGCCCTATTTGGTAAAAGACAAAGTCCATATTATGGCAAGAACAGCTCAAATAAGCAAAGAGAAACGACAGTCCATCATTACTTTGACTGACCTTCATGACTTAATCTGGAAAATTTCAAGAACTTTGAAAGTTCCTTCAAGTGCATTCGCAATACCTATCAAGCGCTATGATGAAACTGGCTCTCATGAGGACCGCCACAGGGAAGGAAGACCCAGAGTTACCTGAAAGGCCACTCAGCAAGGAAGAAGCCACTGCTCCAAAACAGCCATAAAGCCAGACTATGGTTTGCAACTGCACATGGGGACAAAGATCGCACTTTTTGGTCAAAGATCGCAAATATCCTCTGGTCTGAAGGAACAAAAATAGAACTGTTTGGCCATAATGACCATTGTTATGTTTGGAGGAAAAAGGGGGAGGCCTACAAACCTGACTCATTTACACCATATATATATATATATATATATATATATTATATATATATAAATATATATAATAAATATATATATATATTTATTTATATATATTATATTTATATTTATATATTTATATATATATATATATATATATATATATATATATATATATATAATATATACCAAGTTTACATACACCTTTTACATACAGTTTTTCACAATTCCTGACATTTAATCCTAGTAAAAATTCCTGATCTTTGGTCAGTTTAGATCACCACTTAATTTTAAGACTATGAAATGTCAGAATAATAGTAGAGTGATTTATTTCAGCTTGTATTTATTTCATCACATTCCCAGTGGGTCAGAAGTTTAAATACACTCAATTAGTATTTGGTAGCATTGCCTTTAAATTGTTTAACTTGGGTCAAACATTTCAGGTAGCCTTCCACAAGCTTCCCACAATAAGTTGGGTGAATTTTGGCCCATTCTTCCTGACAGAGCTGGTGTAACTGAGTCAGGTTTGTAGGCCTCTTTTCTCGCACACGCTTTTCTGTTCTGCCCACAAATTCTCTATAGGATTGAGTTAAGGGCTTTGTGATGGCCACTCCAATACCTTGACTTTGTTGTCCTTAAGCCATTTTGCCACAACTTTGGAAGTATGCTTGGGGTCATTGTCCATTTGGAAGACCCATTTGCAGCCAAGCATTTAACTTCCTGACTGATGTCTTGAGATGTTGCTTCACTATATCCACATAATTTCCCACCCCATGATGCCATCTATTTTGTGAAATGCACCAGCCCCTCCTGCAGAAAAGCACCCCCACAACATGATGCTGCCACCCCCGTGCTTCACGGTTGGGATGGTGTTCTTCGGCTTGCAAGCCTCCCCCTTTGGTTGCAAGAATTTTGCATAATTTAAATTGAAAAATTCAATGTTTTGTATCTGCCGTCATTTTGCGTACCTGTTCATAAACCATGTGCCATGGAATCGGTATATTACAAATCTCTTCCCAACTATTTTGCAATCTATACATCTCTCTGAGGTTAGTTTACGTCAGCTGTTTATGTGTGTGTGCTCTCCTTTGGGTGTGTGTGTGTTTGTGTGTCACGGTTGTGTTCTTCTCTTATCACAGGGACACTCACAGCTCTAGAGAGCTTCCTGACAGCCAGCACAGGACCTGAGGTAAGACTCCAATACCCATAAACCCACACACTGCCCTGGCCTCATTTGTCCTGTAAACAGTAAATCATTGTAATCCCTGCCTCATCCTTGTAAGAATCAGTTTTTAAAAGTTTGTCGGTACTCCATTCTCTCTGTCTCCGTCTCAGGGTGGTTCTATCAATGACGGGACATGGAAGTCGGCCATCTATGGTTTTGCTGACAGCGGGAAGCTGCGGAGCCTCAGGAAGAAGTTTGGACACAAACCTCTCCCTGTGGTGGGCTCAAAGATCAAACGCAGGTACAGGGAGCTGTGCGTTGTGTGTTTGCGCTTGCAGTTGTGTTTATTTGATATTAACTTTACATTGTGTGTGTGTGTGTGTGTGTGTGTGTAGGAGTGCCCTGTTCTACAGCAATGAGGTTCAGCAGTATGCAGTTCCGTTCATGGGAGCCGACCCCTCGGTGGTGAAGAGATCTCAACGCTTTCTGCTGGAGGAACACCAGGAAACACCTGTAGGTCTCTCTCTCACACAGACACACGGACACACGGACACAGAGCGAGAGACCAGTGTGTGTTCTTGTGCAATTTTGCACAGTGCAATTTTAGTGGGATGTGGCTCTGTCTGAACGTGAGAAATAGGATATGGCCTAATAAATCTTGGGTGTCTGTGTGCATCACAGCTAGGGCATGGGGTGATGACTTGTATGTATTTAATGTAATAGTGTTGGCGCCAAACTTCATTACAAGAGATAATTGAGTACATTTAGTTGATGTAAGCCTTATTTATTTTTAAAAGTCTTTAGGATCAGACCCTTTTGTTTCAATTTCCTCCTAAAATGACATACCCAGATCTAACTGCCTGTAGCTCAGGACCTGAAGCAAGGATATGCATATTCTTGATACTATTTGAAAGGAAACACTTTGAAGTTTGTGGAAATGTGAAATTAATAATTGTACCGAATTGTTCAATTGATACATCAACTACATAACTATAGAGAACATACAAAAAATGCTATTCTAATAAAAGAATGTGTTTTAGACACTCCCAGGAATGTCAAACATGATGGATCATTAGCTTCCCTACAGAAAATATACTAACTAACCTTCACACATCTAGATGGCCGGGCGGGGTGGGTGTGGAGCCAGAGACAGCAGTGGGGTCAAACTGTAGACCCCAGTTCCCACTTTTGAATATAGAAATATATTTTTATCAAACAAAACTACACTTTATCTCTGGGACCCTCAAGATGACAAATCAGAGCAACATTACTGAATGTAAGGACATTATTTGCCTTCAGAGGTGAATATATCAAACCAGTTGCTGTAATAAATGTGTTGTTGTGCACTATCCTCAAGCAATAGCATGGTATTATTTTTCTGTAATAGCTACTGTAAATTGGACAGTGCAGTTAGAGTAAAAAGAATTGAAGCTTTCTTCCCATGTAAGACATGTCTATGACCTGGAAAGTTGGCAGTTGTTTACAACGGCATTCAAGTCAAAGAAAAACGCTCTGGTACGAATAACAAAGTTTTTTTATTTTTTAAACCTCCCGCTTTGGGCTCTGTGTCAATGTGTAGTTACTACATACATAATCTTAGGTGTAAAGTCCTCTGTTTAGGGGACCTGCGTGGTTCTGTAACCAGTTACGACTGAGCGATAGCCCTGGTTCCCACAGACACGGTAGTATGTTTTTTGCACCTGTGTGACATAGGATGTGAAATCTGAAACAACTTGAAGCTGGGATGTCCCTCCTACCATTTAATTCCGTTTTCCGACTGTCCATCAACTCCTTGCTTAGCCCTGCGTCACAGCCACTGACAAAGCACATGCCTGCAATCCTTACATCGTAGCACAGCAGGGGAGAGTGGTTTCATCACTATAGTACATTGAGATCGGTTTGTAGCCATTCATCTAAAATAATCCATAGATTTTAAACACTTTGTGGGGGCAGATGTTTTAATCGAAATCTTTCGAATATATGCACATTTTCTCTAACACTAAACATACAAGTATGTATTTCACAGTTATGAGGAAGGTTACATCTTATAGTTAGTGCTTTTCTAATTTGATAATACTATATTGAGAAAACATGTAATTTCAAGCCTTATTCATAATTTTTTTTCAATAGGAAATACGTCATGTACAGTCAAATATTTGTACCGTGTACTTGAGCTTATGTTCAAGTGACTACACCTCGGCAATTGAACTATGTTTACCTGAAAGGTGAGATTTGAACCATTCATGGAGTACACCACATTACTAGTGGTTTCAAATGATGCAGTTCCATTTAAGAGGATAATCCATGAGCAGAACGACTGTTTCACCTCAATCAACCATAAATTCCCTAGGTTTGAAAGTGACAATTTTCCCTACATTTCCTCCCTTGTGGGCCCAACCCCCTTGCAATTCAAATTCTAGCTAATGAGCTTCAGCCCCCCTTTCTCGCTTACTCTCTCTCTGGGCAATCCGCACATTTAGTGTGATGTGGCTCTCCCGTCCAAACCCAGTTGAGAAATGGACCTGTTTGGCCTTTTGTGTGACCCCAGGTCCAGTATGGTGCATATGCAGGAGTAGGAGGTGTGGCCAACATTATCAAGATGCTATTCGCTGGGATGATGTTCTGGTTCCTGGTCAAATTCAGCTTTGGACAAGACCTGTTGATTAAGGTGAACAAGGACACACACACACACATTGATATATATTTATATATACACATACACACAAAATGAAAACCTCAAACCGCTCTCACTATCTTCCCCCCTCTTCTCTGTCTTTAGTATCCAGAGTTTTTCTCCTTTGGTTTCTTCTCCAAGGATGGACCGACAAGAAAGCAGGTACAGTTTTATGAATATCTCTTGTTTGCTAAATTGCTGTGTTTGAGTGTCACTCAGATGAATGGTTGGTCCTTCTAGTCAGTGATTGGTGTATTTCTGTGTCACTCAGATGGAGGGTTCGTCCTTCAAGTTTGCCTTCTACGGAGAAGGTTACACTGAGGGACAGGACCCCAGCCAGGGACGACCCAATGCTAAGATCCGCACACTAGTCCAAGGACCAGGTACTTGAACACTCAAAAACGTACTAGTCCAAGCCCTCCACGTAATCTGCCGCCGCTGGGGTTAACACAATGCTTCTCTCCCTGTTTCAGAGGCGGGCTACGTGGCCACGCCAATCGCCATGGTACAGGCCGCTATCACCATCCTGAACGAGCCCACATCCCTCCCCAAGAAGTGAGTTCACACACACACAGGGTAGTGTTTGTGCGGCTATTGTATTACATCTGATGCATGTTATCTCAACCTCCTCTCTCTTTAGGGGAGGTGTGTACACCCCAGGAGCAACCTTTGCCAAAACTAAGCTGGTGGAGCGTCTCAACAAGCATGGCATCCAGTTCTCTGTCATCTAATGTGTGACCCCTGACCCCCATGACTTATCACTAGATGGTCATGCTGCAAAGTGAAACTTGGCTAGCGGCAACATTTAGTTAATCAAGGTTACGTTTCAGTGTTTAAAATCTGATTTTCTTTTGGGGGGGGGGGGGTTCCTTTCAACTTTGCAACATGGCCCAATAATGAAAACCTTCTGCTTGTCTGTGACTAGTTTTTAAAGAGACAGTTTCCTTCTTGTTAAATAATGGTGCCCCCGCTCTAACTCTCCAATGGATGTGCAGTTTGTCATGGCTCAGTAGATTAATGCCTGTGAGTGCCTGTTTCTCTCTCAAAAAAAGCTTGACTGCCTTATGATGCTTCTGTCCTTCCTCTGATCAATGTTTGTTTAATTTCCAAGCACTGTCTGAAACCTACCTTACTTCAAGAGGATCAGAAATTCCTCCTTTGAACGATGGTGTGCTGTAATCAAATATAGTTTAGCAGGATCAAGGAATGATCAACAAAGTAGTGCTTGCTGCTTGTTAAATGGTTGTTTGGGTACTACATACACACAAAGCTGGGATGATCCTTCCCACAACTTTGCAGTGTCTTCTGTGATTCACTGAGCGTGTGTTGGACAGGTTCTGTTCTCCTAGGGCTGTAGGTCTTCTCTACTTGGCTGAATAAAACCCAACACTACTGAAATAAACTAGCCTTGTGTCTGATTCCTCACTGACCAGTCAGTTTAGTTTCACAGAGGTCCCGGTCTGACAACTCTAAAGGGGGGATTAAATCTGTATTGAAGATCTGCAATAAAAAATGAAGGTAATTTCAGATTGAGCCGACGTGCAGCGTTTGCCGTGAATGCAGTCTCCGCAAACACTGGAACATTGGCTTTATTTTGGCTCTACAGCTCTACTATTTCAAGTGTTGAGGTATATTGAAATGTAAAGCAGTGTTGATGGACGTAGGTCCATTTAAATACTTGAATGTGCATGCAAAGATATTGGAAGGCTGGAAATGGTTAGAGTCTGGGCAAGAAGAGACCAGACGTCCAAATTGAAAACGGTTAAAAATCTTTATTACAATCATCACCCTTCGGTTGTGCCATTCAGATTCAATCGGGTGATTACCGGCATAAAAGGGCCATTATGGCATACTGGTAAAACATGAGCCTATCATAATTAAAACAAAGATGGAAAAAAAACAGGCTAATACACCATTTATCATTACTGCATGAGAAATTAGCGAATGAACTTAAATGGGTGGTATAGCTTCAGTTCGGTGTGGTTTGAGGTAAACAGTCAAATGACTGGCTGAGACAGAGGGATACATCAATCAACTCCGGCTATAAGTGTGTCTGTCATTACACTTGTGTTAATTGCCTCCATCAAAGGGCGGGTGCACTGTTTTAGACACAGGAATTATTTTTTTGTTGACGAACATGCCCAGGTATAGCCTACTTAAGTAAACATGCCTGGTTGGTCATAAACATGCCTGGTTGTGTTACTGCACCATTAAAAGGTAGTACGCCTTTACTATTAGGCTCTTGATCTTCAGAAGTACCAGAATCTGCAATACTGCATATTAATATTTCAGGGAACGTATCCAATATGAATTATTTTCCACTTTTGCATATGTGATCTTTGAATATGGCTCATTACCTCCAGTGTAAAGTATATTATACAAACATACAGTTGGGACTCTACTGCTCTTGTCAAGGCTATCCATGGTTGGGATTCTAATCACTTAACTCCATTAATGGTTTGAGTTCCATGATCTCTCATGCACTGTGTGTTTTCTTGATGCTCTTTCAAGTTGGATGCGAATGTGAAACCCCTCCCACAGTCAGAGCAATGGTAGGGCTTCTCTCCTGTATGTGCTCTGATGAAGAGTAAGATATGGCGACGTATTGAAGTGTTTCCCACACTCAGTGCAGTTGTATGGTTTCTCTCCAGTATGAACTCGCTTACGTACTACTAATACACTTAATGTTGCAAAACACATCCCCCAGTCAGAGCAGTGATATGGCTTCTCTCCAGTGTGTATCCTCTGGTGTGTTCATGGAGATACATTTCTTCCCACAGTCAGAGCAGTAGTAGGGGTTTTCTCCTGTGTACATGCTGGTGTCTTTTTAGGTTACTGAGCTGAGAGAATGATTTCCCACAGTCAGGACAGTGATAAGGATTTTCTCCTGTGTGCAACCGCTTGTGTGCTGCTAAGGAATTGCGGTGTGCAAATTTCTTGTCACAGTAAGAACAGTAAGGTTTTTCTCCAGTGTGTATGCACTTGTGACTGATTAGGCTTCCTGAGGTAACACACCTTTTCCCACAGTCAGAGCAGCCATACCTCTTCTCTCCTGTATGTAACATCTGATGTGATTTAAGAGCACTCATTGCTCTGAAATTTTTCCCACATTCAGTGCAGTGATAATGTTTCTCCCCAGTATGTATCTGCTGGTGTTTTGTTAAATGTGCTAATCGAGAAAATCTATGCCCACAGTCAGAACAGTAATATGGTTTCTCTCCAGTATGTACTCTCTGATGCTTTGCCATATTTCCTGCTTGAGAGAAGCTCTTATTGCAGTCAGAGCAGTGGTAAGGTTTTTCTCCGTGTGAACTTTGTGTATTTTTAATCCAGTTGATGTTTTGAAACTCTTTCCACAGTCAGAGCAGGAGTAAGGGCTGTCTCCTGTATGTATACGCTTGTGTACATGCAGGCCTGATAAACCACGGAATCTCTTCCCACACTGGGAGCAGTGGTATGGCTTCTCTCCTGTATGTACAAGCTCGTGTATTTTCAGGAATGTTAAACATAAATTTCTTCTCACGTTGAGAGCAGTTGATCGGTTTCTTGGCTTTGGTTTTCTGATGTTGTTTGGCTTCTCCTGAGGCAGAGTGATGGTTGGGTCTTTCTTCTGTTGAAATTAGACTGGGCTAACGCAATAGACAACAGCCACACATACCAACCAAACACTTGCACAGGATTTCAGCAAAAACCTGGGTTTATGAAATTGCTATGAATCTATTTGTAATTCCAGAATTGTGGCTGAATATTGTGGTATGTTGCATATTTGAAAATATCCTTAAAGTGCACAGAGCCAATGTTCCCTCTAAGCTGCGCGTAGCTCCCGGGACTGCAGCGCAGAAGAAATATCAGCCCGTGCAGAGAAGAACAAGATTGAACTTCATTCAACTTTCTGGAGTTTACCCCTTAGTTAATGTTTTCCTTTACTGTGGGAATTGTGATCGAATCAACGCAATATTAGCCACTTTCAATGCAACATACCGAAACAACTCGATGCAAGAGATTTTGTTGTAGGCAGAACGCATCGGAGTAGGATTATATTGCATTGAGACGCACACCTGTGCGGCATAAGCGGAGCTGCAGAAGGCCTATATGCAAATAAACCATTTCCATATACGCATCTGTGCCGTTCATTTTGAACTGGACTGTTTACCACAGTAGCCTACTTGACCATTGTCTGAAACTAATTCAAAGCAGATACAGCCTTAGTGTTTCAATTAAACACACTGGAAGTTGCACAGAGTTTTCACAGCGTTCAAGTTTGCACTCAGCAGACCTGAAATTTGCTCAGTGCAGAAGAAAAGTAGAGGGAACATTGCACAGAGGTCTAATAAAACATGCCCTTACTCTGAGAAATCCAATCCCTGATGTCCATTGTTTTCCTGCAGTTTGTCAGGCTTACAGACAGCTTCTTGGGGGGAGGAAAGGAGTGCTGGACTCCACTGTTAGTCAGAACCCAGTTCGGCTTCTCTGGGCTCTGACTGGTCTTCTGTATCCTACAATTACAAAACACACCACTAGGCTACAGGCCACAATCATATCATATTTTTCAAAAACAAGCATATTCCATAAATTGAAACTTTGACTTTTAGGTATAAGATATCTAAATGCATGATAATGTTTTGCATTTATTTAAAGATGTCTTATTGGCCCATTCTCTTCAGAGGACAAACACAACTTTGTTTTACATTTTTTTTTCCAGCCACTTTGTTACATGTATGAATAATCTATTTCACACACATGGTACTTCTATACAGAGTGTTACATGATAAAATAATTGTTGGATGTACACATTAAATAGATTCAGACATACGGTATACACGATCTGGTGTTTTCGGTCCTAACTGTTACAGTTCATGAGTTTTTAATCCCACCCCCTCAGCTTCTCTCAGCCCATCCCACCTATATCTGTAGACCACCCTCTCTTGATTTCCATGTTCCATGTATTTTAACTGTGCTGTCTTACATGAATTCTGAACCTTTTCCAATCTTAAAGTATCCACATTCTAAATTAAAAGAGCTTTATGTACCATCAACACCAAATGTTGACTGGGTTTATTTTTCCCAGGATGTAGAGTCTCTGGTTGGTTTATGAATAATGACCTATATCTTCCTGTAGTCTGTCAGGATCACAGTCAGCCTCTTGAGAGGGAAGGAGCGCTTGTCTTCTCTATCCTAAAATAACAAACACACATCGTTACATTAAGATACGAATATTGAAATAAAAATGTATTTGGTTCTCGGTTTAGGGTATAGTGGCAAGTTTAGGTATGATAGACTAGTTGGGATTATTTACTTTCGTGATCAAACCAGTCTCACTCATTGACGGATACATACACTCAATTGAATGCTTTAAAAGGTCCCTAAGATAAATGTGCCAATTCTGGTTGCATTAAGTCATTAACTATCTTTACTAAGATGGGTAACTGTCAAATGTAGCATAAATATGGATTTAACCATTTTCACATAAGATAAATATAAAGATTAATGAGTCTGGTCTCGGTTATCTGCAATTGCTACATTGCTGTCAGAATTTGATATAGAAGCACTGATTATTGAAAAATATAACTGATAAATGCTTAGTTCCACTGTGTAGCCTGAAATATATCTGCAAGCAGCAATGTACGGGGTTCACAACTTGACAAAGGACGAGATGAGTTGGATCACAAAGCAAGAACTATCATGTTCAGTACCGGTTAAAAGTTTACACACCTACCCATTCCAGGGTTCCTTTTTAAAAAAAATTCTACATTGTCAAATAATAGTGAAGACATCAAAACTATGAAATGACACATATGGAATCATGTACTTGTTGGCTGCTTTTGCCTGGTACTGTATCGTCCTTTATGTGCAATTAGTGAAAGCATTATAAGATTAAGTATTCTTTTAGCATTAGCATATGTGCCTCTGTAGGTACAGTGTGGCAATATTTGAATACAGTGAGGCAATATTTGAAATATTTAGCATTAGCGTTACATATGCACAGAATGAGTTAATAGTTTCCTTGTTTTTGAGATATCAATAACATATTTAGTGTGGTTCATCTTAGGGATGTCGGTGATAGCGATGACAAGTTGATAGGCACTGTGGAGGGAATTTAGTGGTTTAAATGGACACGTAAAATCAGATGATTTTTTTGATTGGTCAATAAAATCAGTCATCTTTTGAATCCATTCGCCTTTCCCAAACTAAGTTAAGACGTGTACCATGGGCATACATTTTAAATGTGGTGTCATTTGGTCCTGTGGTTCATTAGAATAAGATTTTTTTTTACAAGTTTTTTTTTTGTTGCATAAAAGCATATGTGCTAACATGCATTTACTGGTATAGTGGCCATCAATGCATCAACAAGATTTTCTCAAACACTTTAGGGACTATTGTAATGAGTCCATGAGAAGATTTGATTCTTTTAAACAGCATTATAGTCCAAAAAGAGAATTTTTAATAGTTTCCTTATTTTTTAAATGCCAAACTTAACATAGCGTCAAAGGCATTGCCATGATGAACTATGATAAACTGCATCTAATGTCTTTAATGAAGTGGCAGCTGCGTTCATATTGATCAAGGATGGGCAACTTTGATGGGGGTAGGGGCCACAAAAAAATAATTGGTACCTTTGGTATGGTCACATGACATTGGTGGTTACTTAAGGCAAAATCTAAAGTAGGGTGGGTGGATGTCTAACCCGAACCTCTAGCAACCCAAAGGCAGTTGCATTCATATAGATCAAGGATAGGCAGCTTTGATGGGGGTGGGGGCCACAAAAAAAATGTAACTCATGAGAAGCCGCAGGGTAGCCTAGTGGTGGACTAGTAACCGAAAGGTTGCAAGATCGAATCCCCGAGGTGACAAGTTAAAAATCTGTCGTTCTACCCCTGAACGAGGCAGTTAAACCTATGGCTGGTGGTAGTATTGAGGAGCTTGGATGAATAAGGTGCCCAGACTAAACTGCCTGCTACTCAGGCCCAGAAGCTAAGATATGCATATTATTAGTAGATTTGGATAAAAAACACTCTGAAGTTTCTAAAATGGTTTGAATGATGTCTGTGAGTATAACATAACTCATATGGCAGGCAAAAACCAGAGAAAAAATCCGACCAGGAAGTGGGAAATCTGAGGTTTGTAGGTTTGCCTATCCAATATATAGTGTCTATGGGCTTCCAGTATGTAGTGTCTAAGGCTTCCACTAGATGTCAACAGTCTTTAGAACCTTGTTTGATGCTTCTAATGTGAAAGATTGAGGAATGAGAGCTGATTGAGTCAGGGGTCTGGCAGAGTGCCACGAGCTCACTCAGGCGCGCCCCCGTGAGAGTTAGCTGCATTTCTACAGACAAAGAAATTCTCGGGTTGAAACATTATTTAAGATTTATGTTTAAAACATCCTAAAGATTGATTCTATACACCGTTTGACATGTTTCTACGAACTGTAATGGATTTTTTAAACTTTTCGTCTGGTCTTACGCGTCATGAGTTTGGATTTTGGAATTAAACGCGTGAACAAAAAGGAGGTATTTGGACATAAATTATGGACTTTATCGAACAAAACAAACATTTGTGGTACTGGGATTCCTCGGAGTGCAGGTAAGTGAATATCTATAATGCTATTTCTGACTTCTGTTGACTCCAGAACAAGGCGGGTACCTGTATGGCTTGTTTTTGTGTCTGAGTGCTGTACTCAGATTATTGCAAAGTGTGCTTTTTCCGTAAAGTTTTTTAAAAATCTGACACAGCGGTTGCATTAAACTTCTTATCTAAAGTTCCATGTAAAACACTTG
Source organism: Oncorhynchus gorbuscha (assembly GCF_021184085.1). NCBI lineage: Eukaryota > Metazoa > Chordata > Actinopteri > Salmoniformes > Salmonidae > Oncorhynchus > Oncorhynchus gorbuscha. The sequence goes on from NC_060182.1 coordinate 61,155,096, forward strand.
TATCTTTTATCAATGTTTTATTAGTATTTCTGTCAATTGATTTGGCTCTCTGCAAAATCACCGGATGTTTTGGAATCAAAACATTACTGAACGTAACACGCCAATGTAAACTGAGATTTCTGGATATAAATATGAACTTTATCGAACAAAACATACAGTGGAGCAAAAAAGTATTTAGTCAGCCACCAATTGTGCAAGTTCTCCTACTTAAAAAGATGAGAGAGGCCTGTAAGGCAAAATGAGACAAATCCAGAAAATCACATTGTAGGATTTTTAATGAATTTATTTGCAAATTATGGTGGAAAATAAGTATTTGGTCACCTACAAACAAGCAAGATTTCTGGCTCTCACAGACCTGTAACTTCTTCTTTAAGAGGCTCCTCTGTCCTCCACTCGTTACCTGTATTAATGGCACCTGTTTGAACTTGTTATCAGTATAAAAGACACCTGTCCACAACCTCAAACAGTCACACTCCAAACTCCACTATGGCCAAGACCAAAGAGCTGTCAAAGGACACCAGAAACAAAATTGTAGACCTGCACCAGGCTGGGAAGACTTAATCTGCAATAGGTAAGCAGCTTGGTTTGAAGAAATCAACTGTGTGAGCAATTATTAGGAAATGGAAGACATACAAGACCACTGACAATCTAACTCGATCTGGGGCTCCATGCAAGATCTCACCCCGTGGGGTCAAAATGATCACAAGAGTGGTGAGCAAAAATCGCAGAACCACACCGGGGGACCTAGTGAATGACCTGCAGAGAGCTGGGACCAAAGTAACAAAGCCTACCATCAGTAACACACTACTCCGCCAGGGACTCAAATCCTGCAGTGCCAGACGTGTCCCCCTGCTTAAACCAGTACATGTCCAGGCCTGTCTGAAGTTTGCTAGAGAGCATTTGGATGATCCAGAAGAAGATTGGGAGAATGTCATATGGTCAGATGAAACCAAAATATAACTTTTTGGTAAAAACTCAACTCGTTGTGTTTGGAGGACAAAGAATGCTGAGTTGCATCCAAAGAACACCATACCTACTGTGAAGCATGGGGGTGGAAACATCATTGGGGCTGTTTTTCTGCAAAGGGACCAGGACGACTGATCCTGTAAAGGAAAGAATGAATGGGGCCATGTGTCGTAAGATTTTACATTTACATTTACATTTAAGTCATTTAGCAGACGCTCTTATCCAGAGCGACTTACAAATTGGTGCATTCACCTTATGACATCCAGTGGAACAGTCACTTTACAATAGTGCATCTAAATCTTAAAGGGGGGGGGTGGTGAGAAGGATTACTTATCATATCCTAGGTATTCCTTAAAGAGGTGGGGTTTCAGGTGTCTCCGGAAGGTGGTGATTGACTCCGCTGTCCTGGCGTCGTGAGGGAGTTTGTTCCACCATTGGGGGGCCAGAGCAGCGAACAGTTTTGACTGGGCTGAGCGGGAACTGTACTTCCTCAGTGGTAGGGAGGCGAGCAGGCCAGAGGTGGATGAACGCAGTACCCTTGTTTGGGTGTAGGGCCTGATCAGAGCCTGGAGGTACTGAGGTGCCGTTCCCCTCACAGCTCCGTAGGCAAGCACCATGGTCTTGTAGCGGATGCGAGCTTCAACTGGAAGCCAGTGGAGAGAGCGGAGGAGCGGGGTGACGTGAGAGAACTTGGGAAGGTTGAACACCAGACGGGCTGCGGCGTTCTGGATGAGTTGTAGGGGTTTAATGGCACAGGCAGGGAGCCCAGCCAACAGCGAGTTGCAGTAATCCAGACGGGAGATGACAAGTGCCTGGATTAGGACCTGTGCCGCTTCCTGTGTGAGGCAGGGTCGTACTCTGCGGATGTTGTAGAGCATGAACCTACAGGAACGGGCCACCGCCTTGATGTTAGTTGAGAACGACAGGGTGTTGTCCAGGATCACGCCAAGGTTCTTAGCGCTCTGGGAGGAGGACACAATGGAGTTGTCAACTGTGATGGCGAGATCATGGAACGGGCAGTCCTTCCCCGGGAGGAAGAGCAGCTCCGTCTTGCCGAGGTTCAGCTTGAGGTGGTGATCCGTCATCCACACTGATATGTCTGCCAGATATGCAGAGATGCGATTCGCCACCTGGTCATCAGAAGGGGGAAAGGAGAAGATTAATTGTGTGTCGTCTGCATAGCAATGATAGGAGAGACCATGTGAGGTTATGACAGAGCCAAGTGACTTGGTGTATAGCGAGAATAGGAGAGGGCCTAGAACAGAGCCCTGGGGGACACCAGTGGTGAGAGTGCGTGGTGAGGAGACAGATTCTCGCCACACCACCTGGTAGGAGTGACCTGTCAGGTAGGACGCAATCCAAGCATGGGCCGCGCCGGAGATGCCCAACTCGGAGAGGGTGGAGAGGAGGATCTGATGGTTCACAGTATCGAAGGCAGCCGATAGGTCTAGAAGGATGAGAGCAGAGGAGAGAGAGTTAGCTTTAGCAGTGCGGAGCGCCTCCGTGATACAGAGAAGAGCAGTCTCAGTTGAATGACTAGTCTTGAAACCTGACTGATTTGGATCAAGAAGGTCATTCAGAGAGAGATAGCGGGAGAGCTGGCCAAGGAGAGCTGGTTCAAGAGTTTTGGAGAGAAAAGAAAGAAGGGATACTGGTCTGTAGTTGTTGACATCGGAGGGATCGAGTGTAGGTTTTTGCAGAAGGGGTGCAACTCTCGCTCTCTTGAAGACGGAAGGGACGTAGCCAGCGGTCAGGGATGAGTTGATGAGCGAGGTGAGGTAAGGGAGAAGGTCTCCGGAAATGGTCTGGAGAAGAGAGGAGGGGATAGGGTCAAGCGGGCAGGTTGTTGGGCGGCCGGCCGTCACAAGACGCGAGATTTCATCTGGAGAGAGAGGGGAGAAAGAGGTCAGAGCACAGGGTAGGGCAGTGTGAGCAGAACCAGCGGTGTCGTTTGACTTAGCAAATGAGGATCGGATGTTCGTCGACCTTCTTTTCAAAATGGTTGACAAAGTCATCTGCAGAGAGGGAGGAGGGGGGAGGGGGAGGAGGATTCAGGAGGGAGGAGAAGGTGGCAAAGAGCTTCCTAGGGTTAGAGGCAGATGCTTGGAATTTAGAGTGGTAGAAAGTGGCTTTAGCAGCAGAGACAGAGGAGGAAAATGTAGAGAGGAGGGAGTGAAAGGATGCCAGGTCTGCAGGGAGGCGAGTTTTCCCCCATTTCCGCTCGGCTGCCCGGAGCCCTGTTCTGTGAGCTCGCATTGAGTCGTCGAGCCACGGAGCGGGAGGGGAGGACCGAGCCGGCCTGGAGGATAGGGGACATAGAGAGTCAAAGGATGCAGAAAGGGAGGAGAGGAGGGTTGAGGAGGCAGAATCAGGAGATAGGTTGGAGAAGGTTTGAGCAGAGGGAAGAGATGATAGGATGGAAGAGGAGAGAGTAGCGGGGGAGAGAGAGCGAAGGTTGGGACGGCGCGATACCATCCGAGTAGGGGCAGTGTGGAAGGTGTTGGATGAGAGCGAGAGGGAAAAGGATACAAGGTAGTGGTCGGAGACTTGGAGGGGAGTTGCAATGAGGTTAGTGGAAGAACAGCATCTAGTAAAGATGAGGTCGAGCGTATTGCCTGCCTTGTGAGTAGGGGGGAAGGTGAGAGGGTGAGGTCAAAAGAGGAGAGGAGTGGAAAGAAGGAGGCAGAGAGGAATGAGTCAAAGGTAGACGTGGGGAGGTTAAAGTCGCCCAGAACTGTGAGAGGTGAGCCGTCCTCAGGAAAGGAGCTTATCAAGGCATCAAGCTCATTGATGAACTCTCCGAGGGAACCTGGAGGGCGATAAATGATAAGGATGTTAAGCTTGAAAGGGCTGGTAACTGTGACAGCATGGAATTCAAAGGAGGCGATAGACAGATGGGTAAGGGGAGAAAGAGAGAATGACCACTTGGGAGAGATGAGGATCCCGGTGCCACCACTCCGCTGACCAGAAGCTCTCGGGGTGTGTGAGAACACGTGGGCGGACGAAGAGAGAGCAGTAGGAGTAGCAGTGTTGTCTGTGGTGATCCATGTTTCCGTCAGTGCCAAGAAGTCGAGGGACTGGAGGGAGGCATAGGCTGAGATGAACTCTGCCTTGTTGGCCGCAGATCGGCAGTTTCAGAGGCTACCGGAGACCTGGAGCTCCACGTGGGTCGTGCGCGCTGGGACCACCAGATTAGGGTGGCCGCGGCCATGCGGTGTGGAGCGTTTGTATGGTCTGTGCAGAGAGGAGAGAACAGGGATAGAAAGACACATAGTTGACAGGCTACAGAAGAGGCTACGCTAATGCAAAGGAGATTGGAATGACAAGTGGACTACACGTCTCGAATGTTCAGAAAGTTAAGCTTACGTAGCAAGAATCTTATTGACTAAAATGATTAAAATGATACAGTACTGCTGAAGTAAGCTAGCTCGCAGTGGCTGCGTTGTTGACTTTGTAGGCTAGCTGGCAGTGGCTGCGTTGTTGACACTACACTAATCAAGTCGTTCCGTTGAGTGTAATAGTTTCTACAGTGCTGCTATTCGGGGGCTAGCTGGCTAGCTAGCAGTGTTGATTACGTTACGTTGCGTTAAAAGAACGACAATAGCTGGCTAGCTAACCTAGAAAATCGCTCTAGACTACACAATTATCTTTGATACAAGGACGGCTATGTAGCTAGCTATGTAGCTAGCTACGATCAAACAAATCAAACCGTTGTACTGTAATGAACTGAAATGAAAATGTGATACTACCTGTGAATGCGACCGGGTAAATGTATTCGGAAGACGTTGGCTAGCTGTTGGCTAGCTAGCAGAGTCTCCTACGTTAAGGACGACAAATAGCTGGCTAGCTAACCTCTGTAAATTAAGATAATCACTCTAAGACTACACACTCTAAACTACACAATTATCTTGGATACGAAGACAGCAAAGACAGCTATGTAGCTAGCTAACACTACACTAATCAAGTCGTTCAGTTGTTGTTTTTATTTCTTAACCTACCTATTGTTCACATAATACCTTTTTTTGCACTATTGGTTAAAGCCTGTAACTAAGCATTTCACTGCTGTATTCGGCGCACGTGACAAATAAACTTTGATTTGATTCATGCTGTTCTGTGCTGATGGCTGTTGGAGAGGGCAGCGGCAGTTGAGTGAGATGGGGCCTTTTATGGCCCTGCCTCTGGGAGCCTGTCTGCTTGTGACATGATGAGAGAGTGGAAGAGGGCCTTCCTGTAAGATATTTTGTGCTACAAACATACTTCTGTTTGAAGAGGTTTTTGACCATTCAGGGACCTACTATCAAACAGTCATGAAATCATAAAAAAATGATTGTCTACACAAAAGAATGTGAATTTGGTCAAAAAACATTTTTTTGACAAGTTATATGCATGAAAATAAAGATGCTTAAAAATATGTGACATTTTGGAGAGATTTTTGGACAGTATAGGGGCCTTGTTATGGATACATGTCTATTTAGATAGGTTGGTATAAGATATCTGCTCCATTCTTGGGTCCCATGTTGACAAGATGTTGGGGAATCACTGGAGGGACATATATACATCTCAATAAACACAATAGGTGTTTTGTTACATTTCAGTTTTCTGTGAAATATTTAAAGTATCATCTTGGGATGCAAACTCAAAAATGTAAACTATATATGACATGTTACTGTTGTCTTCTTTTTTAAGCCCCTGACCATGTGTGTGAGGTGTATACAGGATGTACATAAATGGGCATAAACACGTGGCACAGAAAATAAAAATATTGACATTTTGTTATGCTGGTGAATGAGGACCCAAAAGCGACTTAACGAAAACAGAGTCTTTATTCCAGTTCTAGACAAGAGTGATAATCCTGGATATTATCAAGGAGAAAACAAAACAGGAAAACTGAAATCCACTCGTCAGTAGAGAGGAATGACTGGAGACTCGACCACAGACTGCAGGTTGTTTCGGGAAGGCACCGGCCGTAGCTGACACTGACACCTGCTCACACACAGCATCTGAAGAAGGTAAAACACGACAGGGCGTAACAAGGACACAGAACAGCGAACATCATACAAGGATCCGACAAGGACAGAAGCGGAAAACAGAGGGAGAAATAGGGGCTCTAAGCAGAGGGCAAAATAGGGGACAGGTGTGAAAAGAGTAAATGAGGTAGTTAGGAGAATGAGGAACAGCTGGGAGCAGGAACGGAACGATAGAGAGAGAGAGCGAGAGAGCGAGAGAGGGAGGGGGAGAGAGGGATAGAAAGAGGGAAAGAACCTAATAAGACCAGCAGAGGGAAACGAATAGAAGGGAAGCACAGAGACAAGACATGATAACCAATGACAAAACATGACAGTACCCCCCCACTCACCGAGCGCCTCCTGGCGCACTCGAGGAGGAACCCGGGCGGCAACGGAGGAAATCATCAATCAACGAACGGTCCAGCACGTCCCGAGATGGAACCCAACTCCTCTCCTCAGGACCGTAACCCTCCCAATCCACTAAGTACTGGTGACCACGTCCCCGAGAACGCATGTCCATGATCTTCCATACCTTGTAAATAGGTGCGCCCTCGACAAGGACGGGGGGGGGGGGAGACGAATGGGGGCGCGAAGAAAAGGCTTGACACAGGAGACATGGAAGACAGGGTGGATGCGACAAAGATGTCGCGGAAGAAGCAGTCGCACAGCGACAGGATTGACGACCTGAGAGACACGGGACGGACCAATGAACCGCGGAGTCAACTTGCGAGAAGCTGTCGTAAGGGGAAGGTTACGAGTGGAAAGCCACACTCTCTGACCGCGACAATACCTAGGACTCTTAATCCTACGTTTATTGGCGGCTCTCACAGTCTGTGCCCTGTAACGGCAAAGTGCAGACCTCACCCTCCTCCAGGTGCGCTCACAACGTTGGACAAAAGCCTGAGCGGAGGGAACGCTGGACTCGGCGAGCTGGGACGAGAACAGAGGAGGCTGGTACCCAAGACTACTCTGAAACGGAGATAGCCCGGTAGCAGACGAAGGAAGCGAGTTGTGAGCGTATTCTGCCCAGGGGAGCTGTTCTGCCCAAGACGCAGGGTTTCTAAAAGAAAGGCTGCGTAATATGCGACCAATCGTCTGATTGGCCCTTTCTGCTTGACCGTTAGACTGGGGATGAAAACCGGAAGAGAGACTGACGGAAGCACCAATCAAACGACAGAACTCCCTCCAAAACTGTGACGTGAATTGCGGACCTCTGTCTGAAACGGCGTCTAACGGGAGGCCATGAATTCTGAACACATTCTCAATGATGATTTGAGCCGTCTCCTTAGCGGAAGGAAGCTTAGCGAGGGGAATGAAATGTGCCGCCTTAGAGAACCTATCGACAACCGTAAGAATCACAGTCTTCTCCGCAGACGAAGGCAGACCGGTAATGAAGTCTAAGGCGATGTGAGACCATGGTCGAGAAGGAATGGGAACCGGTCTGAGACGACCGGCAGGAGGAGAGTTACCTGACTTAGTCTGCGCGCAGTCCGAACAAGCAGCCACGAAACGGCGCGTGTCACGCTCCTGAGTAGGCCACCAAAACCGCTGGCGAATAGAAGCAAGCGTACTCCGAACGCCGGGGTGGCCAGCTAACTTGGCAGAGTGAGCCCACTGAAGAACAGCCAGACGAGTAGAGACAGGAACGAAAAGAAGGTTACTAGGACAAGCGCGCGGCGACGCAGTGTGAGTGAGTGCTTGCTTTACCTGTCTCTCAATTCCCCAGACAGTCAACCCGACAACACGCCCTTCAGGAAGAAGGTAGAAGCCACAGAAGAACTAAAGAGACGGGATAAGGCATCAGGCTTGGTGTTCTTATTACCCGGGCGATAAGAAATCACGAACTCGAAACGAGCGAAAAACAACGCCCAACGAGCTTGACGTGCATTAAGTCGTTTGGCAGAACGGATGTACTCAAGGTTCTTATGGTCAGTCCAAACGACAAAAGGAACGGTCGCCCCCTCCAACCACTGTCGCCATTCGCCTAGGGCTAAGCGGATGGCGAGCAGTTCGCGGTTACCCACATCATAGTTGCGTTCCGATGGCGACAGGCGATGAGAAAAATAAGCGCAAGGATGGACCTTATCGTCAGAATGGAAGCGCTGGGATAGAATGGCTCCCACGCCCACCTCTGAAGCGTCAACCTCGACAATGAATTGTTTAGTGACGTCAGGAGTAACAATGTCATGCAGGTGAAAGAGGACCCAAAAGCGACTTGGCGAAAACAGAGTCTTTAATCCAGTAAAGTAAATACAATCAAAAAAACACAACTTTCACTCGAAATGACGAGGACAAACTGGAGACTCGATCTTGAACAGCAGGTGAACAGCAGGTTGCCTCGGGAAGGCACTTGAACCAAACAGACTCAGACACCTGCTCACCACGCAGCATCTGAGGGAAACACGACACGACAGGGCGATACACAAACACAGCACGGTGAATTCTAGACAAGGAACCGACAGGGCAGAAACGGAAAACAAGGAGAGAAATAGGGACTCTAATCAGGGAAAAGGATCGGGAACAGGTGTGGGAAGACTAAATGATTGATTAGGGAATAGGAACAGCTGGGAGCAGGAACGGAACGATAGAGAGAAGAGAGAGCGGGAGAGTGAGAGAGGGAGGGGGAGAGAGAGGGATAGAAAGAGGGAAAGAACCTAATAAGACCAGCAGAGGGAAACGAATAGAAGGGGAAGCACAGGGACAAGACATGATAATCAATGACAAAACATGACAGTACCCCCCCACTCACCGAGCGCCTCCTGGCGCACTCGAGGAGGAATCCTGGCGGCAACGGAGGAAATCATCAATGAGTGAACGGTCCAGCACGCCCCGAGACGGAACCCAACTCCTCTCCTCAGGACCGTAACCCTCCCAATCCACTAAGTATTGGTGACCCCGTCCCCGAGAACGCATGTCCATGATCTTATGTACCTTGTAAATAGGTGCGCTCTCGACAAGGACGGGAGGGGGGAGGGAAGACGAACGGGGTGCGAAGAAAGGGCTTGACACAGGAGACATGGAAGACAGGATGGACGCGACGAAGATGTCGCGGAAGAAGCAGTCGCACAGCGACAGGATTGACGACCTGGGAGACACGGAACGGACCAATGAACCGCGGAGTCAACTTACGAGAAGCTGTCGTAAGAGGAAGGTTGCGAGTGGAAAGCCACACTCTCTGGCCGCAACAATACCTTGGACTCTTAATCCTGCGTTTATTGGCGGCTCTCACAGTCTGTGCCCTGTAACGGCAAAGTGCAGACCTCACCTCCTCCAGGTGCGCTCACAACGTTGGACAAACGCTTGAGCGGAGGGAACGCTGGACTCGGCAAGCTGGGATGAGAACAGAGGAGGCTGGTAACCCAGACTACTCTGAAACGGAGATAACCCGGTAGCAGACGAAGGAAGCGATTGTGAGCGTATTCTGCCCAGGGAGCTGTTCTGCCCAAGACGCAGGGTTTCTGAAAGAAAGGCTGCGTAGTATGCGACCAATCGTCTGATTGGCCCTCTCTGCTTGACCGTTAGACTGGGGATGAAACCCGGAAGAGAGACTGACGGACGCACCAATCAAACGACAGAACTCCCTCCAAAACTGTGACGTGAATTGCGGGCCTCTGTCTGAAACGGCGTCTAACGGGAGGCCATGAATTCTGAACACATTCTCGATAATGATTTGTGCCGTCTCCTTAGCGGAAGGAAGTTTAGCGAGGGGAATGAAATGTGCCGCCTTAGAGAACCTATCGACAACCGTAAGAATCACAGTCTTCCCCGCAGACAAAGGCAGACCGGTAATGAAGTCTAGGCGATGTGAGACCATGGTCGAGAAGGAATGGGGAGCGGTCTGAGACGACCGGCAGGAGGAGAGTTACCCGACTTAGTCTGCGCGCAGTCCGAACAAGCAGCCACGAAACGGCGCGTGTCACGCTCCTGAGTCGGCCACCAAAAGCGCTGGCGAATAGACGCAAGAGTGCCTCGAACACCGGGATGACCAGCTAACTTGGCAGAGTGAGCCCACTGAAGAACAGCCAGACGAGTGGAAACAGGAACGAAAAGGAGGTTACTAGGACAAGCGCGCGGCGACGCAGTGTGCGTGAGTGCTTGCTTAACCTGTCTTTCAATTCCCCAGACTGTCAACCCGACAACACGCCCATAAGGAAGAATCCCCTCGGGATCAGTAGAAGCCACAGAAGAACTAAACAGACGGGATAAGGCATCAGGCTTGGTGTTCTTGCTACCCGGACGGTAAGAAATCACAAACTCGAAACGAGCGAAAAACAACGCCCAACGAGCTTGACGGGCATTAAGTCGTTTGGCAGAACGGATGTACTCAAGGTTCTTATGGTCTGTCCAAACGACAAAGGAACGGTCGCCCCCTCCAACCACTGTCGCCATTCGCCTAGGGCTAAGCGGATGGCGAGCAGTTCACGGTTACCCACATCATAGTTGCGCTCAGATGGCGACAGGCGATGAGAAAAATAAGCGCAAGGATGAACCTTATCGTCAGACTGGAAGCGCTGGGATAGAATGGCTCCCACGCCTACCTCTGAAGCGCCAACCTCGACGATGAATTGTCTAGTGACGTCAGGAGTAACGAGGATAGGAGCGGACGTAAAACGTTCTTTTAGAAGATCAAAAGCTCCCCTGGGCGGAACCGGACCACTTAAAACACGTCTTGACAGAAGTAAGAGCTGTGAGAGGGGCAGCAACTTGACCGAAATTACGAATGAAACGCCGATAGAAATTAGCGAAACCTAAAAGCGCTGCAACTCGACACGTGACCTTGGAACGGGCCAATCACTGACAGCTTGACCTTAGCGGAATCCATCTGAATGCCTTCAGCGGAAATAACGGAACCGAGAAAAGTAACGGAGGAGACATGAAAAGAGCACTTCTCAGCCTTTACGTAGAGACAATTCTCTAAAAGGCGCTGTAGAACACGTCGAACGTGCTGAACATGAATCTCGAGTGACGGTGAAAAAATCAGGATATCGTCAAGATAGACAAAAACAAAGATGTTCAGCATGTCTCTCAGAACATCATTAACTAATGCCTGAAAAACAGCTGGCGCATTGGCGAGACCAAACGGCAGAACCCGGTACTCAAAATGCCCTAACGGAGTGTTAAACGCCGTTTTCCACTCGTCCCCCCTCTCTGATGCGCACGAGATGGTAAGCGTTACGAAGGTCCAACTTAGTAAAGCACCTGGCTCCCTGCAGAATCTCGAAGGCTGATGACATAAGGGGAAGCGGATAACGATTCTTAACCGTTATGTCATTCAGCCCTCGATAATCCACGCAGGGCGCAGAGTACCGTCCTTCTTCTTAACAAAAAGAACCCCGCCCCGGCCGGAGAGGAAGAAGGCACTATGGTACCGGCGTCGAGAGAAACAGACAAATAATCCTCGAGAGCCTTACGTTCGGGAGCCGACAGAGAGTATAGTCTACCCCGAGGAGGAGTGGTCCCCGGAAGGAGATCAATACTACAATCATACGACCGGTGAGGAGGAAGGGAGTTGGCTCGGGACCGACTGAAGACCGTGCGCAGATCATGATATTCCTCCGGCACTCCTGTCAAATCGCCAGGTTCCTCCTGAGAAGTAGGGACAGAAGAAACGGGAGGGATGGCAGACATTAAACACTTCACATGACAAGAAACGTTCCAGGATAGGATAGAATTACTAGACCAATTAATAGAAGGATTATGACATACTAGCCAGGGATGACCCAAAACAACAGGTGTAAACGGTGAACGAAAAATCAAAAAGAAATAGTCTCACTGTGGTTACCAGATACTGTGAGGGTTAAAGGTAGTGTCTCAAATCTGATACTGGGAAGATGACTACCATCTAAGGCGAACATGGGCGTAGGCTTCTTTAACTCTCTGAAAGGAATGTCATGTTTCCGAACCCATGCTTCGTCCATGAAACAACCCTCAGCCCCAGAGTCTATCAAGGCACTACATGTAGCACCCGAACCGGTCCAGCGTAGATGGACCGACAAAGTAGTACAGGATTTTGATGGAGAGACTTGAGTAGTTGCGCTCACCTGTAGCCCTCCGCTTACTGATGAGCTCTGGCTTTTACTGGACATGAATTAACAAAATGTCCAGCAACTCCGCAATAGAGGCACAGGCGGTTGGTGATCCTCCGTTCCCTCTCCTTAGTCGAGATGCGAATCCCTCCCAGCTGCATGGGCTCAGTCTCTGAGCCAGAGGAGGGAGATGGTTGCGATGCGGAGCAGGGAAACACCGTTGATGCGAGCTCTCTTCCACGAGCCCGGTGACGAAGATCTACCCGTCGTTCTATGCGGATGGCGAGAGCAATCAAAGAGTCCACATCTGAAGGAACCTCCCGGGAGAGAATTTCATCCTTAACCACTGCGTGAGTCCCTCCAGAAAACGAGCGAGCAGCGCCGGCTCGTTCCACTCACTAGAGGCAGCAAGAGTGCGAAACTCAATAGAGTAATCCGTTATGGATCGATCACCTTGGCATAGGGAAGCCAGGGCCCTAGAAGCCTCCCTACCAAAAACTGAACGGTCAAAAACCCGAATCATCTCCTCTTTAAAGTTCTGGTACTTGTTAGAGCAATCAGCCCTTGCCTCCCAGATAGCTGTGCCCCATTCTCGAGCCCGGCCAGTAAGGAGTGAAATGACGTAAGCAACCCGATCTCTCTCTAGAGTATGTGTTGGGTTGGAGAGAGAACACAATCTCACACTGCGTGAGAAAGGAGCGGCACTCAGTGGGCTGCCCGGAGTAGCAAGGTGGGTTATTAACCCTAGGTTCTGGAGGCTCGGCAGGCCAGGAAGTAACAGGTGGCACGAGACGAAGACTCTGGAACTGTCCAGAGAGGTCGGAAACCTGAGCGGCCAGGTTCTCCACGGCATGGCGAGCAGCAGACAATTCCTGCTCGTGTCTGCCGAGCATGGCTCCTTGGATCTCGACGGCAGTGTTACGAGCGTCTGAAGTCGCTGGGTCCATTCCTTGGTCGGTTCCTTCTGTCATGCAGGTGAAAGAGGACCCAAAAGCGACTTGGCGAAAACAGAGTCTTTAATCCAGTAAAGTAAATACAATCAAAAAAACACAACTTTCACTCGAAATGACGAGGACAAACTGGAGACTCGATCTTGAACAGCAGGTGAACAGCAGGTTGCCTCGGGAAGGCACTTGAACCAAACAGACTCAGACACCTGCTCACCACGCAGCATCTGAGGGAAACACGACACGACAGGGCGATACACAAACACAGCACGGTGAATTCTAGACAAGGAACCGACAGGGCAGAAACGGAAAACAAGGAGAGAAATAGGGACTCTAATCAGGGAAAAGGATCGGGAACAGGTGTGGGAAGACTAAATGATTGATTAGGGGAATAGGAACAGCTGGGAGCAGGAACGGAACGATAGAGAGAAGAGAGAGCGGGAGAGTGAGAGAGGGAGGGGGAGAGAGAGGGATAGAAAGAGGGAAAGAACCTAATAAGACCAGCAGAGGGAAACGAATAGAAGGGGAAGCACAGGGACAAGACATGATAATCAATGACAAAACATGACAAACAAGGATAGGAGCGGATGTAAAACGCTTCTTGAGGAGATCAAAAGCTCCCTGGGCGGAACTGGACCACTTAAAGCACGTCTTGACAGAAGTAAGAGCTGTGAGAGGGGCAGCAACTTGACCGAAATTACGAATGAAACGCCGATAGAAATTAGCGAAACCTAGAAAGCGCTGCAACTCGACACGTGACCTTGGAACGGGCCAATCACTGACAGCCTGGACCTTAGCGGGATCCATCTGAATGCCTTCAGCGGAAATAACAGAACCGAGAAATGTGACAGAGGAGACATTAAAGGCGCACTTCTCAGCCTTCATGTAGAGACAATTCTCTAAAAGGCGCTGGAGTACACGTCGAACGTGCTGAACATGAATCTCGAGTGACGGTGAAAAAATCAGGATATCGTCAAGGTAGACAAAAACAAAGATGTTCAGCATGTCTCTCAGTACATCATTAACTAATGCCTGAAAAACAGCTGGAGCATTAGCGAGACCGAACGGCAGAACCCGGTACTCAAAATGCCCTAACGGAGTGTTAAACGCCGTTTTCCACTCGTCCCCCTCTCTGATGCGCACGAGATGGTAAGCGTTACGAAGGTCCAACTTAGTAAAGAACCTGGCTCCCTGCAGAATTTCGAAGGCTGACGACATAAGGGGAAGCGGATGACGATTCTTAACCGTTATGTCATTCAGCCCTCGATAATCCACGCAGGGGCGCAGAGTACCGTCCTTCTTCTTAACAAAAAAAACCCGCTCCGGCGGGAGAGGAAGAAGGCACCACGGTACCGGCGTCGAGAGAAACAGACAAATAATCCTCGAGAGCCTTACGTTCGGGAGCCGACAGAGAGTATAGTCTACCCCGAGGGGGAGTGGTCCCCGGAAGGAGATCAATACAACAATCATACGACCGGTGAGGAGGAAGGGAGTTGGCTCTGGACCGACTGAAGACCGTGCGCAGATCATGATATTCCTCCGGCACTCCTGTCAAATCACCAGGTTCCTCCTGAGAAGAGGGGACAGAAGAAACAGGAGGGATAGCAGACATTAAACACTTCACATGACAAGAAACGTTCCAGGATAGGATAGAATTACTAGACCAATTAATAGAAGGATTATGACATACTAGCCAGGGATGACCCAAAACAACAGGTGTAAAAGGTGAACGAAAAATCAAAAAGGAAATGGTCTCACTGTGGTTACCAGATACTGTGAGGGTTAAAGGTAGTGTCTCACATCTGATACTGGGGAGAAGACTACCATCTAAGGCGAACATGGGCGTGGGCTTCCCTAACTGTCTGAGAGGAATGTCATGTTTCCGAGCCCATGCTTCGTACATAAAACAACCCTCAGCCCCAGAGTCTATCAAGGCACTGCATGAAGCAGCCGAACCGGTCCAGCGTAAATGGACCGACAAGGTAGTACAGGATCTTGATGGTGAGACCTGAGTAGTAGCGCTCACCAGTAGCCCTCCGCTTACTGATGAGCTCTGGCTTTTACTGGACATGAAATGACAAAATGTCCAGCAGAACCGCAATAGAGGCAAAGGCGGTTGGTGATCCTCCGTTCCCTCTCCTTAGTCGAGATGCGAATACCTCCCAGCTGCATGGGCTCAGTCTCTGAGCCGGAGGGAGGAGATGGTTGCGATGCGGAGAGGGGGAACACCGTTAACGCGAGCTTTCTTCCACGAGCTCGGTGACGAAGATCTACCCGTCGTTCTATGCGGATGGCGAGTGCAATCAAAGAGTCCACGCTGGAAGGAACCTCCCGGGAGAGAATCTCATCTTTAACCTCAGCGTGGAGTCCCTCCAGAAAACGAGCGAGCAACGCCGGCTCGTTCCAGTCACTAGAGGCAGCAAGAGTGCGAAACTCTATAGAGTAATCCGTTATGGATCGATCACCTTGACATAGGGAAGCCAGGGCCCTAGAAGCCTCCCTACCAAAAACTGAACGATCAAAAACCCGTATCATCTCCTCTTTAAAGTTCAGATAATTGTTAGAACACTCAGCCCTTGCCTCCCAGATAGCTGTGCCCCACTTCCGAGCCCGACCAGTAAGGAGTGAAATGACGTAAGCAATCCGAGCTCGCTCTCTTGAGTATGTGTTGGGTTGGAGAGAGAACACAATATCACACTGGGTGAGAAAGGAGCGGCACTCAGTGGGCTGCCCAGAGTAACATGGTGGGTTATTAACCCTAGGTTCCGGAGACTCGGAAGACCAGGAAGTAGCTGGTGGCACGAGACGAAGACTCTGAAACTGTCCTGAGAGGTCGGAAACCTGAGCGGCCAGGGTCTCAACGGCATGACGAGCAGCAGACAATTCCTGCTCGTGTCTGCCATAGCAAATGGCTGAAGTAGCAAGGATGTTAACTATTTTTCATTTTTGTCCAACAGGTCATTTTCCCAGGTCATTTTTTTTCAGCATTAAAAATGTATTAAAAGATGATCTTTTAATTAAATCTCTCCTTTGTGTCCTCATGTTCACATTCATTTGATGTGTTCTATCATCATTTACAATTCTTATTGCTTCTGCATTTACGTTACTTACTGTACAGACAAATAATAATTATATGCAGATATTTTATTTTAGACATTACAAAAACCTTTTTCATGCTTTCTGTATTTCTTACATTTACTTACTGTACAGGCAAGTATAGTTTATACACATATTTAAACAAAACAAAAACATTTTATTTATGTATTCCGTAGACGGCGGCAGGGTAGCCTAGTGGTTAGAGTGTTGGACTATTAACCGCAAGGTTGTAAATTCAAACCCCCGAGTTGACAAGGTACAAATCTGTCGTTCTGCCCCTGAACGAGGCAGTTAACCCACTGTTCCTAGGCCGTCATTGAAAATAAGAATTTGTTCTTAATTAACTGACTTGCCTAGTTAAAAAAAAGACACAACGAAATATATTTAGATGCATGTTCAATTCCTAAATGTGTCATGTTTTGTCATTGGTTATCATGTCTTGTCTCTGTGCTTCCCTTCTATTCGTTTCCCTCTGCTGGTCTTATTAGGTTCTTTCCCTCTTTCTATCCCTCTCTCCCCCTCCCTCTCTCACTCTCTCTCTCTATCGTTCCATTCCTGCTCCCAGCTGTTCCTCATTCTCCTAACTACCTCATTTACTCTTTTCACACCTGTCCCCTATCACAGTTAATGATGAATGGATACAATTTGGAAGGATTTTCCAGTCATACCTCAGTAGGGTAGAGTGTCAGGTGGCACAACCATTTGTGCCATGAGGTCAAAGTGTGAAGAAGGGAGCAAGCCAGAGAGCTGTCTAGTAAGCAGTCCAGGCCCATGGCTTGGATGCTTTGAGTTGGTCCCATCATTGTAATGCATTGTGGGGTATCTGCTGCCCCATAGACCTTCTGGCAGTGGGAAAGGTGTTAGCAGGAGACCACCAGGGACATCTATGATTGGCTGACACAGTCTTGGTTAAACCACATGTATTCCAAAGCAATATTCACCGGCTTTCATAGAGTAAGGATTCACTCCTTTGGGGACACTGTCAGTGGTCCCCTGATATCCATATGTCCCCATCGGTGGAGGTGGTGGTACACACTTCTTCTGTAAAACACATCAACACATTTTCCAAATTGTTGGTAATATTAGCACAGTTGAAATAGAATGGTTGTTCACTGTTTTTAATTGAATTGAATTTAAGTGTGTACTTCAGCCTTGGGCTCAGTTTTGTTAACCCATCTGTGCAGAGTTGGATCCCAGACAATCTGAGGAAGAAGATATGAGCAACGTGAAGCAAGCCACAATTTTTTACATATATTTTTTAAATCCACTCAATTGTCTCAACATAGAATATAGTGTTAAGAATCAGTTCCTAACAGATTGGTCTTTGTCCTCAGGTAGATGAACCTCCTTCTTATTAGCTCTTCCACTCCCAAAGACCCAGCTGAGCCAGCCTCCACTGTTATTGTGAACAGCAGGGGTCTCGGGCTCAGCCACCGGCCGGGTGCCAGTCTGGAACTGAGGTTTGGCATTGGAGTGTTCCGGCTTGGTGATGGACATCATAGCAGGATGCTCAACATATCTAAGTCGGACATCTGTAATAAGTGGGAGAAGTCAGGCCACTCTGCTCATGTCACCATACAGAACAATTACTAGCTGACAGATAGGAACGTCTCGCTCAGATACTCTGTTACAACCCAATCTTAACCTACACGCAGTCACAGGGATTACTGGGAGGTTACTCCAGGTTCCAGGTTACTCCAGGTTACTCCAGGACTCTGCCATCGCATTGTTTTGGTTGCAAAATCAACACTTCCCTGCATATTATGTGAGGGCTTTACAAATTTGACCAATCACCAAACTATTTCTGCATAAAATAGTCACATCACAATATTATCGCATAGAACTGACCCATTACCACAGTACAAAAAGAGGGCTCGCAATTTCAACCAATCACCGCACATTGGTGCAATCAAGCGACACGTCAACACATTTTTTTCCCTTGTCAGCGCATTTTAGCAACAAATGGACAAAACAATTGCATATTGCTGTGCAAAATGTCATAATTGTCACAGCAAAATGTAGCATATTTATCCGCAAATATGAAATAAATCCATGTGAAATCCTGGAGAGATTTACGGGAGTATGGAAATGTATACACTCACTACTGTAAGTCGCTCTGGATAAGAGTTTCTGCTAAATGACTAAAATGTAAAATTACAATGGAGCTAAACCTGTTTTATGTAGAAAATGCATGAAAGTATTACAGATATACACTCACATGAGCCGTACATTTAACCTATCACAACTTATTCTCACGCTATCACAATGGTCATTTCTTTACTAATTAGGTAAGGTTAAGTGACCTCTTCTCTTGGAATAGAAATCCACAGGTGGAGTACACGCTCCACCATCCCATTTCCACAGTGGTGCCACCATGGGGATGATGGGAGGTGGTTGTGGATGATTGTTTTCATTCTTCACAGGGACACTGGCTGTGAGGAGGATCTCCTCCCTCTCTGCAGGGACACTAGCCTTAAGGATGATCCCCTCCCTGTGCGCAGGGACGCTGACCATTGGGAGGATGCCCTTCCTCTGTGCAGGGACACTGGCTGTTTGGAGGATACCCTCCCTCTGTGCAGGGACACTGGCTGTTTGGAGGATACCCTCCCTCTGTGCAGGGACACTGGCTGTTTGGAGGATACCCTCCCTCTGTGCAGGGACACTGGCTGTTTGGAGGATACCCTCCCTCTGTGCAGGGACACTGGCTGAGAGGAGAATCTCCTCCCTCTGTGCAGGGACACTGGCTGTTTGGAGGATACCCTCCCTCTGTGCAGGGACACTGGCTGTTTGGAGGATACCCTCCCTCTGTGCAGGGACACTGGCTGTTTGGAGGATACCCTCCCTCTGTGCAGGGACACTGGCTGTTTGGAGGATACCCTCCCTCTGTGCAGGGACACTGGCTGAGAGGAGAATCTCCTCCCTCTGTGCAGGGACACTGGCTGTTTGGAGAATCCCCTCCCTCTGTGCAGGGACACTGGCTGTTTGGAGAATCCCCTCCCTCTGTGCAGGGACACTGGCTGTTTGGAGAATCCCCTCCCTCTGTGCAGGGACACTGGCTGTTTGGAGAATCCCCTCCCTCTGTGCAGGGACACTGGCTGAGAGGAGAATCTCCTCCCTCTGTGCAGGGACACTGGCTGTTTGGAGAATCCCCTCCCTCTGTGCAGGGACACTGGCTGTTTGGAGAATCCCCTCCCTCTGTGCAGGGACACTGGCTGTTTGGAGAATCCCCTCCCTCTGTGCAGGGACACTGGCTGTTTGGAGAATCCCCTCCCTCTGTGCAGGGACACTGGCTGTTTGGAGGATACCCTCCCTCTGTGCAGGGACACTGGCTGTTTGGAGGATACCCTCCCTCTGTGACAGGATGAGGCCTGTTGCTCGGAGCATCTCCTCCCTCTGTGACGGGATGGGGCCTGATGCTCGGAGGATCTCCTCCCTCTGCACAGCAACTTCGGCTGCTGTGATGATCTGCAGGTATAAATAGAGCATAAATTAATTCCCTAAAAAAAGCAACCACTTGGAATCTATAACATCATTGACACATACACTGAGTGTATTAAACATTAAGAACGCCTTCTCTTTCAGTGACATAGACAAATCAGGTGAAAGCTATAATCCCTTATTAATGTGAATTGTTAAATATTTTTCTCTGTGTAGATGAAGGGGAGGAGACAGGTTAAAGAATGATTTTTAGACAATTGAGACATGGATTGTGTATGTGTGTCATTCAGAGGGTGAATGGGCAAGACCAAATATTTAAGTCCCTTTGAACAGAGTATGGTAGTATGTGCCAGGCGCACCGGTTTGGGTCAAGAACTGCAATGCTGTTGGGTTTTTCACGCTCAACAGTTTTCCCTGAGTATCAACAATGGTCCACCACCAAAGGGGGGAAACTCAATAGGAAGGTGTTCTTAATGTTTTGTTCACTCAGTGTAGATCAATCCCTAGCATATACTTCCATTTGCATGTGTACTGATACTGTAAATACACAAATTAATTAATGTTATCTACAATATATTATAATACCGTAAGCCTCCCTGCTGCAGGGGCATTTCCTCCTACAATTTTGAGCTGATTTTCTTCACTTTAGCAATATTTTGTATCTTTGTTAATTTGAACTGTAATTGTGTTTGGAATGGTACTGTTACTACAGGAGATGATGCTATCATTAAAGCATTTGATGTAAGTATGTAGGACAATTACCCATAATGCTCACTGACTGAACATTCAAAATTACCATGGCAATTATTGACGAATTCACATACTTTCGGAAACTTGGAACCTCAGAGTTAAAATGAATGTACGTTATTAGTGTAGAGCTTCCTACTGGTTGATTCTGATACTTCACAAGTGGGAAACCTGAAATCCTCATCACATAACGAGTTAGCGAGTCAGAGAGTCAGAAATGTCAGAATTTCCTAGTTCCGACTTGAAGGGCCTTCTATAATAATAATAATAATAATAATATATGCCATTTAGCAGACGCTTTTATCCAAAGCGACTTACAGTCATGTGTGCATACATTCTACGTATGGGTGGTCCCGGGTTATGATGTAGGGCAGGTCAGTAACCAAATTATTTTACTGTCCCCAGTCGCACACAGACTTTTATGGTCACACAAGTTGCCACCGGTGAATTCAAAATGAGTAGCCTAACAATTATTTACGTGGCCCCAGGTACATTTGCAACCAAATTATTTTTGTGTGAGAAATCAATAATAGTTGCACACATAGGGTAACAGGGAGCAATTGACAGTGAGCAATGAGCAAGATAATCACAGACGGGAAGTTGACAATGGATTATTATTAGTGTATATAAATTGTATTTCTATGGTTGCAGTCCTCCTCAAAGATTGAATTGCATTGAATTGAATTAATCAGATCCAATGATTTACCGCCTGTAGGGTGGGGTACCGCTAGTCATCATTATTATAATCACCATCTCAATCATTATCACCATACCATCATAGACTTATTCTTCTGTATCTGAGACTCATCTGACACTACCTTAGATATGGCAGTCTGCAACTCAATACTCTGCCCCTGCATGGTGTTCAGCGTCCCCTGCATGTGGTTAATCGACTGCTTAACATCGTTCAGCAGGATCTGAATCTCAAGCCTGCAGGAAATCAGGTGGTTCAACATACTGAGATGACGAGAGGCTTCAGACCATGCCCATTGGACAATCTTTAGGATTCTTTCCCGCTTAACACCAATCTTACTAGGAATGTAACTTTGTGCAGAAGATGTTACTATAGTGTTATTTAGAAGAAAAAAAGTGTACTTTGTCAGGCTCCGAAAGGATGACGGGATGTCTCCCTGCTCCAGTGAGCTCTGCTGGCAGGTCTTGCTCAGTGCTGGGAGGAACGGGAACCAAATTACAGGAAAAATATCTATGGTTGTTCAGCAATGAAACATTCAAGGCATAATGGGATGTGTCCTTCCCCGTGAAAAGAATAACAGCAGCTGGGGTTTACTTTCTCACGTTTAGATCATGTAATACAATCTTTAAACCCATCAGAAGTGTAGTGCTTACCTCCATGAGAATATTCAGCCCTTTTATTTTGGGCTGCATTGTCCCAATGTTGACCACTAGTTCCAACTTGTGATGAGTTCTTGATGAAACGATCAAGTCAACATTTTGTTAGACATTTCAGAGATAGCATTAACAATTGTACATGAGACAGCGCTTCCAGATATTGAGGTATCTTCCTTCTGAGGTATGTAAAAAAAAATCTGATGTGTGAGTACTCACATGAAAGGTATCCATGATTCTTGATTAAGCCAATCATGTATGTGATTACCATCCTATGGGTCAGGAGCTGGAATTATTGCTACACAGCTTTCAGGCGACTTTATGTCTTGGGCCTGGATGAATCATTGAAATTACAAGTAATAATGTGAATTTGTGATGCATAATTGCCATTGTAATTTGGAATATTCCATCAAAGTTATTTTTTTGACAGTCAAAACAACTAACTTTTACAATTAATCACTTGACTTGAGTAATTTGAGTTAAGGGAAATAGCTACTTTATATTCTGACCTAGACACTGATTTGTGCAATGCCTAATGCATAACCTATGCATGTTATTGGCTCATCGTAGTATATAGCTGAGCGTCTCATAGTCCAAAAACAGCATTGGCCATTGGACTGCTCAGTCAAAACAACACATTTACGATTAATCACTTGACTGGAGTAATTTGAGTTCGGAAAACTAAAACATTGAAAGTAGGCTATAGCTTGACTTATATCCTTACCTTGGACAAGCGTATCTAAAAGGCCTTTCCAGTCGTGGGTGAAGATACCTTTAGGCAGATAAAAGCGCGGGACGGTTTGAGACACGCTCGGTATTGTGAATCTGTCACACTGATATAAAAGCACGTTTTCATTTATGATTTACACTGTAGAATGACTTGCAAGCCAATCAGAATCGAGTTTTAAACAATACGGTGGGTTCCATGGAACGTCACAAACATATTAGGCCACTTTGCGTCACAGATTAAAGTCACTGAACATGGGTTTAATAGCTATATTGGCTATATGTACAGTAAATGCACATCGTATTGAATTGAGATTACATTTACTGCCCCACTGAAACTATTTAGCCTAATCCTATGAGGATCATATGTCAAATGTCAGAATCATGGCACATGAAAACATAATGAAATTGACTGCAGATTATAAAATTCACTGTGACACAATATCCATGTAATTTCAATTAAATTACGTTGAACCAACGTGGAATAAACATTGAATTGATTTATGTGCCCATTGGGAAGTGATCAAATCGAAATGATTGAATACATACAGTATTACAAAGAAAGAGATACAAAAATAGCTTCGAAAGGCTCGAAAAAGTCTAATTTCCCTGGGCCACCCAAAAGAAAAATGTATGTACGCATTACTGTAAATCGTTTTGGATGAAAGCGCCTGCTTTCAAATCTCTGACTCTCACACATATTTACAATCTCGCGATGTTTATTTCTGGCGCTTTCACGTTGCGGGATTTCGTGAAGTAATTGATGCGCAGGAGAGCTCCGTGAAATAAGCGACATTAACGGTTCCAAATCGAGCAAAAAGCTTCAAATTAAAAGTCCATCGTTCACAAATTGTGGTATATTTTCTGTTTCAAGATGCGTTCTGTTGAGTTTCTCTGATCTGTGAAAAGTAATTTAGGGTTTCAATATTCTTTATTAAATAATATCTGGAATAATAGTTTAATTTCCATTCCACTAGATGTCACTATCCCCTATGGTACTCCCTGTCAGGGGTCTGAGGATTCTGAAACAAAATAGTTTAGGCTCTTAAAACGCATCGTTTCGTTGGTAGATGTGCTGTACATTGTTATAAACACTTATTACACTGCTATAGACTTATTATCAATGTCACTCCCTGTTATAAACACATATTACAGTATAAATGATGATCCTGTGTAGAGCATGCCGATCCCACCACCAGGGTTGTGGGTTCGATTCCCGGGGAAACCCATAGGTAAAATGTATGTGCAAATGATTGTAAGTCACTTTGGATGAAAGCATCTGCAAAATGGCATATATTATGATTACATTGTTTAAACAACAGACATACAATGTGAAAGTCTATTGCTTTTTAAAATGAATATTTGTGTTGGAACTTGACATCAGTTGGACAGGCAGCACATGTATCTGTTGAATTACTACCTGATTCAAAAGTTGTGGAAATGTGGGTATACTATAATACAAGTAAAAAATAAAACAATGACAAGCACATCTTGTTCTTTTTGAATTGAGGTTTTATTAAGTCAGGGTAGCTTGGTGATCGTGGCTACGTGTAACAGCATTGAGATCCCCTCTGGAAACAGAACAGAATTGAGTATTACTAAACCAATATACCCTCAACTATACAGACACACAGCAATGTAGTGCTGCTGACCTGGGTTCCAGACCCACTAGGGGAGTCACCCTACAGACCCACTAAGGGGCGGCATGTAGCCTCAACTTTAGATCACTGGGCCAGTTACTGAAAGGTTGCTGGCTCAAATACCGGAGTCGACAAAGTGAGAAAATAAGGCACTTGTGGGTGTCTCAAAGGGAGTTGGGATATGCAAAAAAACAAAACAATTGTGTGTAAGTTAAAATGCTCCATCATTATTGCCAATGCAGGTTCATAGTGTTGTAATACTGTTGTAATACTGTAGCTACTATTTGACTGGAGTTGGGTCTTGATAGGAGAGACTGAGTAAGGAGTAGTAAAGCCCCTGCCAACCAGGGCCTCTCAACCCTCCTGCTCTAAATCCTCTTTGAACTTCCTGACCTTGAACAAGACCTCCATGTTGACTGTGGGTTGCGTGGTGGATAGTGAGCACAGCATGTCAGACTGGAGGGCAGAGGGACACACACACAGAAGACAAACAAAATCATGAGCATGGTTCAGAAAGGACACAAATGTGAGAGTCAGTTTGCAATGCCTGGATGTGTATGTTGAAACAGCATGTTCCAGTATGTTTGTGAGCAGTGAATGTGAGTATGTCTGTGCTGTGAATGTGTGTTTCTCACCATGCAGATGATGGGCTCCAGCAGCTTGTCGCTAGGCACATCCATCCAGGTCAATTCTATGGCACCCTGGTCACCTGGCGAGCACAGGGGCAGAAGGTGATCCACCATCAATTGACTGGTGGCACAGGATGGCCCTCGCACCTAGAGTACCATCACAAACAACAAAATATCTTAAAATCCCCTAAATTGTAGAGAAAGAGATACACCTTTAGTGTGCTGTACAAGAGTGGACTGTGTGCTGTATAGAGTTACCATACAGTATTAGCAGAAACTTTTTAAATAAATCACAAATGACTGAAATTACATTATAGACAGAGAGATAGTCCTATGTGTTCATCTTATTATATTTCTACAATTGTCACGACTTCTACCGAAGTCGTTGCCTCTCCTTGTTCGGGCGGTGCTCGGCGGTCGACGTCACCGGTCTTCTAGCCATCATTGATCCATTTTTCATTTTCCATTGGTTTTGTCTCGTCTTCCTAAACACCTGTTTTCAATCCCATTCATTACCTGTTGTGTATTTAACCCTCTGTTTCCCCTCATGTCTTTGTCAGAGAATGTTTAATTGTCAGTGTTGTCATTTTGTTGTGTTGGTGTGCGACGGGTCCTCGTACCCATGTTGGTTCATGTCTGTACGTTTTAGTGTTATGGAGCATGTTCTGTTGACATTTATTAAAAGACTCCATTTACACTTCATTTTGACTCTCCTGCGCCTGACTTCCCTGCCACCTATACACACGACGCTGACAACAATGCCAAAACAGTGTGTATTATTTGCAACAAAACTGTCCCTGTTTGTAAATAATTAACTCTGAGATGTCCGTAGGGATCTGAGCATGGTACTTTCAAGTTAGGCCTACCTTTCCACCCCAGACCAAGTAGGCTACTGACTCAGAAAAATGTAAGCTTCAACTGCTGGCTAATCTTCTTCCTTGTCTTAACCCAACGAGAGGTCACAAGTGTTTCCCTAAAAGCTGTCTGGCTTTAAATGTATTTTATTGTACAGAATGTGAATAGCTTAATCAATTGATAGTGACAGAATTAGATTATTTCCAAATGAAACAACAATATCCCCATATGCATCAGAGTCTCGTCTTTCCCAGTTATTCCTATTTTACAGCTTGTTTCTAGCATTAAGTATCGCGGACCAAAGCGTTGTTATAGATAACTGTATATAATCACATCTTTTTATTTTTCCTCAAAATATTAAACTAATAGTGGGTAGGCCTGTACTTTTTGCCCTTTTCTTTTAGAAAAGGTAGGCCTATGGCATACCCTCTCATACAAACTAACTTCAAGTCTTAACAGACACAGAGGTGGGCTATTTAAAGAGTGATGGCGGGTGGAGGAATTGACTAACATACCTATGGATATAGCAGCCTATAGCCTAATTTCATCTGTCAAACAGGTAGGCCTACCTCTTATTTCTTAAATAGGAAGATATAGACTCCAACACATATCCCTAATTAAAATGAAGACGTTTAAAATGATGTTTACTCAAATTTGCATACTTTCAGCACCATGAGCTGTCCATTTCAGATTGATTGTGCCAAGTGGCTGCTGCTTCAAGTTTTAGCACCACAATGTAAGTTACTCGAATCTGACTTCTTGTGAGGTCAATAACTCTGATAAACCTTTTTTGATATCCTCAGAGGACCGTTATTAGCATGTTTTAACCACTCCTTCATTATTACTGAAACAGGATTCAAAGTGGTAAATATAAAGATCCAGTCCATAAAAAAATTGGAGGCCCCTTACACTTCAGTGTTGTGATGCAAAAATGCTAGCAAAATGTATAGCGCATAGAATTAAAAAGGTATTGTCGGACATTATTCATTCTAATCAGACAGGTTTTTTACATGGACAATATATGACTAAGCTAAGCTAAGCTATGACTGGCCATGACTTGACTGCATCTACCTTCTTGACGTCCATCTTCACTCCTTGCGGGCTGATTTGCTAGCAAAGGAAGGAGAGACTCCTGATGAAACTGACACTTCTCAGCCTTGACAAACAGGTGGTTTGCCAGGAGGCGTTCCAGGACTACTCAGACGTAGGTGATGTGATCCTCCACGACGGCCGAGTAGACCAGGATGTATACACGACCATATACATCTTCATCCTCGACCATGAGATGGTGAGGTTGTGGTATTAAAGCCAAGGATGGCGTCGGATGAATGGCACGACAATAGCCCTCAGGATCTCGTCACAGAATCGCTGTTCATTCAAATTGCCATCGATGAAATGCAATTGTGTTTGTTGTCAAAAGCTTATGCCTGCCAATACCATAATACCACCGCTACCATGGGGCACTCTGTTCACAACATTGACATCAGGAAACTGCTTACCCACACGATGCTATACACGTGGTCTGCGGTTGTGAGGCCGTTTGGACATATTGCTAAATTCTCTAAAACTATGGTGGAGGCAGCTTATGGTAGAGAAATGAATCTTTAATTATCGGGCAGCAGCTCTGGTTAACATGACTGCAGTCAGCATGCCATTTGCACGCTCACTCAAAAGACATCTGTGGCATTGTGTTGTGTGACAAATCTGCACATTTTAGAGTGGCTTTTTATTGTCCTCAGCACAAGATGCACCTGTGTAACGATCATGTTGTTTCAAATCCATTTTTATTTGTCAAATGCGCCGAATACAACAAAATGCTTACTTACAAGCCCTTAACCAACAATCCCTAAAGAGGTTAAGAAAAAATAAATGTTAAGTAAAAAATTGATGAGTAAAACATTTAAAATAAAAGTAACAAATAATTCAACAGCAGCAGTAAAATAACAATAGCGAGGCTATATACTGGGGGTACCGGTACAGAGTCAATGTGCGGGGGCACTGGTTTGTCGAGGTAATATGTACATGTAGGTAGAGATGGAGATAATAAACAGAGAGTAGCAGCAGCGTAAAAGAGAGGTTTGGGTAGCCCTTTGATTAGCTGTTCAGGAGTCTTATGGCTTGGGGGTAGAAGCTGTTAAGAAGCCTTTTGGACCTAGACTTGACGCTCCGGTACCACTTGCCATGAGTCTATGACTAGAGTGGATGGAGTCTTTGACAATTTTTAGGGCCTTACTCTGACACCGCCTACTATAGAGGTCCTGGATGGCCGGAAGCTTGGCCCCAGTGATGTTCTGGGCCGTACGCACTATCCTTTGTAGTGCCTTGCAGTCGAAGGCTGGGTAGTTGCCATACCAGTGATGCAACCAGTCAAGATGCTCTCGAAGGTGCAACTGTAGATCCTTTTGAGGATCTGAGGACCCATGATACATTTTTTCAGTCTCCTGAGAGGGAATAGCCTTTGTCATGCCCTCTCCACGACTGTTTAATCAGCTTCTTGGCATACCACACCTGTCAGATGAATGGATTATCTTGGCAAACGAGAAATGCTCACTGACAGGGATGTAAACAAATTTGTGAGCAAACTTTGAGAGAAATAAGCTTTTTGTGTGTATGGAACATTTCTGAGGTCTTATTTCAGCTCATGAAACATGGGACCAGCACTTTACACGTTGCGTTTATTATCTAAATACTGTTCTGTTACCAGTTAAAAACTACTAATACTTCCAGCAACAGCGTTAGTATTGTGTTGTTGTTGCTGTTTTGTACAGGGGACTATAACAAAAAAACTCATTATCATTATACTATGCAAAATGAAACATTAAATCGATATTTTTAAATTGATTTCTATAATATCTTGTTTATATTTTCAATAAATGTATGTTTAGTAATTTAAAACAGTTTTTTTTTGTTTTAAATCACAAAAACGTCCTGTTAACAGGACTTTCATTTTGAAAAAATATCAAGCGTGATCACGTGACCTCAATGTCGCTAGTTTCACAATGCTGCGCAGTAGCTCGCTTTACATGGAAATGGCGCCCGCGTTGAACTCTAGCAAGAAGACAGTTCTGTAGCTAGCTAGTCTAGATCAGAAGACTTGTTAAAGTCTTCATACTATAATATTTGTGAGTTGTTGACATTTGTCTTCAAAACCAAAAGGGATTCGGAAGAAAATCGTATTATTATGACAGAGCCGAAGAAGAGTCGCAACCGAAAAGACATTACCGCATTTTAGTACGTCGACAACATCAGACAGGTAACGTTAACGTCTTGCTAGTTGTACAGTTACCGGTAGGTAGCCAACTAGAACAGGTTTTGTATTCTAGTTACGCTGCCAGTTGGTAGAATGGGCGGATTAGCTGTCAAGCACAAGTGAGCAGTACATTTAGCTAAATCGGCTAGTTCCTAAAGTTAGCTAGCTATTTTAGTTCGGTAGCAAACGTTAGGTGGTTAGTTAGGCAGCTAATGTTAGCATAATGCTACCTCATGCGAGGTTTTGATTCACCCGCCTCACAATCATAACGTCAACGTAAGACATATGGAAAGTGTCATCAGTGACCTAGTTCGTGTGGTGTGCAAGTTAGATAATCCCCCACCTCACATTTTCCACCAAACAAACAATTTACCTTAACAACACTGTTTAACCTTAGACGTGCTGCAACTAACGTGATGTAACTAACGTGATGTCTGTGCTTTGGTAGTCTCGCGTTGCCATACCTCCAAAATAATGTCGTTGTCACGCCTCCGTTTTAGGGAACGCCTCGATCGTACCGATTATTGGATTTCAGTACAGAAGAACTACATTAATTCCCAATTTAACGCTGCGTTTTCCTTGAAGTATTGTGTTTCATGCCTCGACCACACCGATAGTGTTCTTGCGCAAAATGTGACGCAGCAGCATCTGGATAAATCTACCCAAATCGGAAACCGTGGATAGATGGCAGTATTCGCGCAAAACTGAAAGTCGAACCACCGCATTTAACCATGGCAAGGTGACTGGGAATATGGTTGAATACAAACAGTGTAGTTCAACGGCTCACACACAAGACGTATCAAATTTTATTGGTCACAAACACATGGTTAGCAGATGTTAATGCGAGAATAGCAAAATGCTTGTGCTTCTAGTTCCGACCATGCAGTAATATCTAGCAAGTAATCGAACAATTTCACAACAACTACCTTTTGCACACAAGTGTAAAGGAATTAATAAGAATATGTACATATAAATATATGAATGAGTGATGGCCGAACGGCATAGGCAAGATGCAGTAGAATGTATAGAGTACAGTATATACATATGAGATGAGTAATGTAGGGTCTGTAAACATGATGTAAATTGGCATTGTTTAAAGTGACTAGTGATACATTTGACATCCAATTTTTAATTATTAAAGTGGCTAGAGATTTGAGTCAGTATGTTGGCAGCAGCCACTCAATGTTAGTGGTGGCTGTTTAACAGTCTGATGGCCTTGAGATAGAAGCTGTTTTTCAGTCTCTCGGTCCCAGCTTTGATGCACCTGTACTGACCTCGCCTTCTGGATAATAGAGGGGTGAACCGGCAGTGGCTCGGGTGGTTGATGTCCTTGATGATCTTTATGGCCTTCCTGTAACATCGGGTGGTGTAGGTGTCCTGGAGGGCAGGTAGTTTGCCCCCGGTGATGCGTTGTGCAGACCTCACTACCCTCTGGAGAGCCTTCCGGTTGTGGGCGGAGCAGTTGCCGTACCAGGCGGTGATACAGCCCGACAGGATGCTCTCGATTGTGCATCTGTAAAAGTTTGTGAGGGATTTTGGTGACAAGCCAAATTTCTTCAGCCTCCTGAGGTTGAAGAGGCGCTATTGCGCTTTCACCATGCTGTCTGTGTGGGTTGACCATTTCAGTTTGTCCGTGATGTGTACGCCGAGGAACTTCAAACATTCTACCTTCTCCACTACTGTCCCGTCGATGTGGATATGGGGGGGTGCTCCCTCTGCTGTTTCCTGTCGTCCACGATCATCTCCTTTGTTTTGTTGAAGTTCAGTGTGAGGTTATTTTCCTGACACCACACTCCGAGGGCCCTCGCCTCCTCCCTGTAGGTAAATTTACCTACATGGACATTTCCGGAAACTTTCCATGGGAAGTTAAGCCCTGAAATTTTGGAAATGTTGCTTAAATTCATCAAAAAAAGTTAGCTTATAACAGTGAACAGTGAACCTTTTTTTGTGGGTTACACTTAAGGCAAATGTTGCATATTTTGGTTAAACTATCCCCAATTCAATGGAATTGCAACCCTCTGCATACACAGTGCATTCTTCAATCACATGTGCAGCTGATTCTCAAGATCTTGCACACTATTGAGATGCTCTTGAGCCCACGCTACTACATGGGTGAATATATTTTATATGACCTACATTATTCTTTGTTAACTAGTAAATAGTAGCCAACAGCAAAGTGTGTTTTAAATCATTTTTAACTTGTTAACAATTTATGCTCGTTAGTTTTTGCTACCATGTGTGTTTTAGCTTGCTGTTAACTGAGTGTTATTTCACCTGTTTCCATACAAGTTTCATTTTAACACATTTATCTCACAAAGGAGTTGTTAGATTAAACTGCTTAACTATTTATCTGTACATAGAATTGTATTAGTTATTTTTACTCATTTTTTTCTAATCTTTACAGGAAAATGCCACGGGCACTATCTGATGTGTGAAGACATTTCACTGCAGCTAATGTAGAAGGAAAAGCTCTGTACATTTGCAAATACTGTGCCAAATCATATGTGAAGAATCCAATTTAGATGCTGAATAATCTGGACAAGTGCATTTAGTTCCCTCAGCGCTCCCAACAAGCAACCTCTGACAAAAGTCCCTCTACTTCTAATTCAAGGTGACAATGCTGAATCGGAGACCTTATCGACAGCAACAGCTCATGGTCCTCCTGGAAGCATACATTTTTTTTGACTCAATGGAGGAATGTTGTCAGAGAAATGCTGGTGAATATCTTGCTCGAGCTGTGTATGCAGCTGGTTCACATCTGATGCTCACAGGCAATGAGTATTGGAAGAGATTTCTGAATGTTCTTCGCCCAGAATACACCCCTCCAACCAGAAATGCTTTATCTACTCATTTGCTGGATGAAGAGTTAAACAGAGTTCAAGTGAATGTCAAGCAAATCATAGAGAAAGCAGACAGTATTGTAATCATCTCTGATGGGTGGTCAAATGTTAGGTATGTGACAGGTCATCAAGTTATAGCAAGCAAAGTGAGAAGAAAAGGAGCACCACATTGAAGCTTCCCAGCAACACCCGTTGGGGTGGTGTTGTCATGTTTGACAGTCTCCTAGAGGGGAAGGAGTCTCCAAGAAATGGCCATATCACAGTCTGCCGATATGGACAGCCCCATCAAGAGGATGCTCCTGGATGATGTATTTTGGGAGAGAGTGGTAAGCAGCCTGAAACTCCTAAAACCTACAGCAGTAGCCGTTGCACAGATTGAGGGAGACAATGCCATCCTGTCTGATATTCAGACTCCTGCCCTGCCCACTTCACTGTTGCTCCAAACAGAGGAAACTGCCGTTCTGAAATACATCAAAAAGCATGAAGACTTCTGCCTAAAGCCCATACACGCCGCAGCATACATGTTGGACCCCAAGTATGCTGGCAAGAGCATCCTGTCTGGTGCAGAGATCAACGAGGTCTATGGTGTCATCACTACCGTGTCTCGCCACCTTGGCCTGGATGAGGGCAAGGTTCTTGGCAGTCTGGTGAAGTACACTTCCAAGCAAGGGCTTTGGGATGGAAATGCAATATGGCAGTCATGCCAACATATCTCATCAGCCACCTGGTGGAAGGGACTTTGTGGATTTGAGGCTCTTTCCTCTGTTGCCTCCATCCCCCAAATCCCACCAACATCAGCCGCATCAGCGTTCAACTGGACTTTGTTTGGGAACACACAACAAAGCACGCAACAGGCTGACCAATACAAGGGTTGAAAAATTTGTGGCCATCTAGGCAAATTTGAGGCTCTTTGAGCCTATGAGCCATCCTCAACAAGGTTGGAAAGGGACCGTGATGATGAGGCCTCAGAGTCTGATGTTCAAGAGGTGGACATTGAGGAGGTCCAGGGAGAAGACATGGAAGCCTGAGAGGAAGATAACCAAAGCTTTAGTCTAGAAACTATCATTCTACACATGTATGTTCAAAATGTTTTTGGGAGATACGAAGGATCACTCAGTATTCCCTTTCCACTAAATATTCCCCAAGATGTGCAACCCTACTCAGCATCAAACGCATTTTGTGCTTTAGTTGCTCTTCTCCACTCAGGATGCCCGTTCGTGAATTGTCATCTATCAAAAACAGCGCTCTGACTGATGTGTAGCTACTTTTCTCCAGTACTTTGTGTAGCCAGCCTACTTTTCTCTGTTAAAATGCAAGATAAACTTGAAGCTAAACATTAGGAAATACCGTTGGTTACATTAGTTTTATAATAAACATTAGAAATATGATGGCCGTGCATTGTTTTCTGCATAAAGACTGCTTTTTCATTTTAAGCTCTTATCTGCCAGCTAAAACAGTGTTGCCATCTGATGAACATTTAAGCTGTTTTCTGCCAAATGTGTTGCGCTACTGTATTTTCTGTCAAGGATGGCTATAGTTGCACGTCCCTGATCACTCTATTAAAGCAACAAAAAAAACACTTGACTTTCAATGTAAAACGTGACCCCTGTCAACACACAGCTGGACTCACCTGTTCCCGCTTTCTCCTGTTGTGGTATTGACAAACAAACACGTGGCTGGCTCGCCTGTTCTGGAAACTACGTGAGCTTCCTGATGTTAAGTAATGTGACTGGTGAAATGAAGAACGCAATCTGCTTAATCTCCTAACATTAAGTAAAGGTATTTACTTTAAAAAAAGTAGCTACAAATGTCAAAATGTCGGTATTGTAAAACCATCCTGTGGCTATATCCAGATACCCCTGTATACGGTGTATCGCCGAAGCCTAGTGGTATTTGCAATGGTGCCTTGACCTTTGCGTGACACATGGCATGTTATGAAAATCCCAGGCCAGTCTAGTAATTCTTTGGTGAAAGATACTGTTTTGCTCTAGGCCAGACTCCTACTTGAATAGAGTTTGGTCAAACGTTGCACTACAGTGGCACAGAAAGCTGTGCTTGCGCTCTGACACTTGTTGAATAGTGACCCTTGAATGTACATCTATACAAGGCTCTCTACGATAGGTCCCCAGGATCACATTGGCCGTCATGGGGAATGAAGTGGGTAAACCGTTAACCACAGTGAAAAGTTAACACAGAGCAACATGCCATGTAGGAGTGTTTGAATCATCCTCAAAGCTCGAACTTGTACATGATACTGGATGTCAATGGGCTACTATATTCACACCTGTCAACATGTTACTCAGCACCAAAACAAGGACATGTGCACAGACAGCCATGCTGGCTGCTGCTGTTACTCCAGCAGGCCCAGAGCCCAAACCTTTGACAACTGGGAACCATAACTCTGCTGAAAGACCTCTCTTGTCCCCCCCCCCAATAGCCCCAAAGATATAAACCTGGTGTAGGCTTACAGAGGGACAGTTTTCACTCTCTTATTGTCTGATTTGAATTGAGTTGCTAAACCTTGGAGCGTGGTGCTACTGTAGAAAGAAACGAGAACCCTGTAGGTTTTGACGCCCATATGTGCCACATCCACAAAGTTTGGACGATACGAAGTACTCTCTAAAGAATTGCAAAAGTAATGCAATGTTTCATGTTTTGTTTGTGTACGTAACGCTGTCATGTTTTGTGTGCAGTGAGTGAACATGCGTGACCTGGCTGCCCAGGTCACCAGCAGCCTGCTGTGTTTCCCGAAGGTGACTGTCGACGCTCTGGGGGAGGATGAGATCACCCTGGACTCTGTGCTGCGCGGGAAGTTCACCGTCGGTAAGTCGACGTGTGTCTGCACGGCGGCCATCGCTCACCAGCTGACCATGCTGGAGAGGATGGAAGTATGGCATCGTCACGAATTGGGCCTGTACCGTCAGCACCCTCAATTCCCAAACTTCACAACAACCAAAAAAACGTTTGGGTTTCCTGTCTACGTTTTAGCCATCACCTTTTGCCTGTCTGCTTCCTCCCTACCTCACTAACGTGCTCCCCTCTCCCATGGCGCAGGTCGCAGCGGGCTGGCCTGGCTGGCATGTGGGCCCCAGCTGGAGGTGGTCCATGCGGTGACGGGCGAGCGTCTGTCCGCCTACTGCTTTAGCGGCGAGGGGGAGCACCCCCCAGGCGTGCTGGCGGCCAGGGACTTCTCCTGGCTGAAGAGGACGGGGCTGCTGGTGTGCCTGGAGGAGGCCCAGGGTAGCATGCTGTGTCTCTACGACCTGGGCATCTCCCGAGTGGTCAAGGCCGTGGTCGTACCGGGCAGGGTGAGTGCTCTCATCTTCCTGTCTCTCTCTTTCATATTCTCGCTCACCCTCCATTCCTTTCGCTTTCATCAACCGGTTGATTTGACTGATTGTGACGTCGACTGACTAACTGCTAATGTGTTGATTGGCAGATCACGGCCATCGAGCCCCTGGTGAGTTATGGTGGGGCCAGTGCTAGCACACAGCACCTCCACCAAAGCCTGCGCTGGTTCTTTGGCGTGGCAGCTGTGGTCACGGACCTGGGACATGTCCTCCTGGTGGACCTGTGTCTGGATGACCTGTCCTGCAGCCAGAGCGAGTTGGAGGCCTCAGGTCAGCCTTTGTCTGTGTGTGTGCTTAAATTTACATAACCTAAACTCTACTGGCCAGCAGTCCCTCTGAAGATTGTGTGAGAGTGTTCAATGTGTCTTTGTTTTTGTTTTTTAATCTCTAACCATCCTCTCCAGACCTGGAGGTAGTGACTAAGTCCCCGGCTGAGATCCCCCGGCTGCGCGAGCAGGAGACGCGCCAGGGGAGACACCTCTGTCTGCAGCTGAGCAGCCCCACAGGCACGGGGGCCACGGCCCTGCAGTACATCCCCCGCACCAACCAGCTGGCCGTGGGCTTCTCCGACGGATACCTGCAACTCTGGAACATGAAGACGCTCAAGAAGGAGTGAGTTGACGACCCAGTGGTGACACGATGGGAAAGCCACAGACTGTGTGGGTTGGTCTGACGGCATCCTCTGCTGTGTTCTCCCCCAGGTATCACTCCCAGCTAGAGGGCGGAAGGGTGCCAGTGTACGCGTTCACCTTCCAGGAGCCAGAGAACGACCCCCGTAACTGCTGCTACCTGTGGGCTGTCCAGTCTGCCCAGGACAGGTAAGTTGTCCTTCACTCTCCACCTGCCGGTCTGCCTGCCTGGGCTGCAAAGCTCGAGGCCTCTTGGAAGGGGTCGTAGTGTGTACTGCACACACCAGATCTGCGTGCAATGTATATTTCAAAAAACGTGTGAGGTGTGCTTGTTTTCACTTGCCCGGCACAATGGAACTGGTGGAACAGTTTCAACTCCAATCAGCTGGGCTAGACAATCTGGGCCCTCTCTTTCTAAAATTATCCGCCGCAATTGTTGCAACCCCGATTACGAACCTGTTTAACCTCTTGCTTCTACCTGGCACGCAGGCGTCCCATCTAGAGCTCTGGAAATGCAAATGCGCTACGCTAAATGCTAATAGTATTAGTTAAAACTCAAACGTTCATTAAAATACACATGCAGGGTATTGAATTAAAGCTACACTCGTTGTGAATCCAGGCAACAAGTCAGATTTCTAAAATGTTTTACGGCGAAAACATAGCACATATTTATGTCAAACCACCACCGCAGACATAGCTCATTAGCATAGCCAAGTAGGAAAAAATATGCAATCAACAAACGCAGGATTAAAAAAAAAAATCATTTCACTAACCTTTTGAAATCTTCATCAGATGACAGTAATATAACATGTTACACAGTACATTCATTTTTCTTTCAATAATCTGCAATATATATCCATAAATCTCTGTTTACAATGACGCATCGTTCAAAAAATGCTACTAAAATGTCAGGAGAAATTAAATAGCTCCGGCAGATAACGTCAGCTAACAAGGAATACACATCATAAACTTTGACTAAATATGCATGTTTTACATATGTATAGGAAGATACACTTCTTCTAAATGCAAACGCTGTGTTACATTTATTTTTAACGTTACAGTTTGCGTTTACTAGGCTATACTAGGAGTCGGCGCTCCAAATGCATCATTATGCCTCCTCTATCTTGGAGTCGACAGAAACCCAAAATTAACACATAAATATTCCCTTACCTTTGCTGTTCTTCCATCAAAAGACCTGGAAGGGATTATACTTACCAAAACAGTGTTTTGTTTTCAAGTCTGCGTCTTTCGGTTCTCAAAATAGCCACTTTTCGGTCGAAGTGTAGTCAAAATTCAAGTGGATGCGCACCAAAACGTCAATTATATGTCGAGTAAACTTGTCAAACTATGTTCATAATTAAGCTTTAACATGTTATAAAGGTGTACAGCAATTGTGAGGACGAAGCGAAACACACACGTCTTGTAATTGATCCTGAAGAAAAGAGAGAGCGGGAGCAGAGCGCGCATAAACGTACACTTTTTTTCCGCGTGACCGAGACCTTTCGGCACGCTCAACGTCTCGTGAGCGCGCGATTCACACAATGAGAAGCCCCATTGAAAGCAGGCTTCGCGCTGAACACGTAGGAACTGTTCCCAGAGCGGTAGTTGTTTGGGAAGGCGTTTAAGATGACGTCAAAGTTGGGCCAACTTTTTCCATGACGAGAGATTTTGGGAGAATGCATGCCCTGAGACTTCTGCTTTACATAGAGACAAAATTTAAACGGTTTTAGAAGCTTTAGTGTTTTTTCTATTCAATAATATTTTTTATATGCATATATTAGCAACTTTTGACAAAAATTTATCCTGTTTTATATGGGTACCCAATTCCTCCATTAGGGGCAGTAAACAGGGCTAGGCTTAAGAGGTTAACCTCTCTTTCGTATCATCTGAGATCCCCAAAGATTGGAAAGCTGCCGCAGTCATTCCCCTCTTCAAAGGGGGAGACACTTTAGACCCAAACTGTTACAGGCCTATAACTATCCTACCCTGCCTTTCTAAGGTCTTCGAAAGCGAAGTTAACAAACAGATCACCTACCATTTCAAATCCCACCGTACCTTCTCCACTATGCAATCTGGTTTCCGAGCTGGTCATGGGTGCACCTCAGCCACGCTCAAGATCCTAATCGATATCATAACCGCCATCGACAAAAGACAGTACTGTGCAGCCGTATTCATCGACCTGGCCAAGGAATTTCGACTCTGTCAATCGCCACACTCTTATCGGCAGACTCAACAGCCTTGGTTTCTCAAATGACTGCCTCGCCTCGTTCACCAACTACTTCTCAGAGTTCAGTGTGTCAAGTCTGAGGGCCTGTTGTACAGACCTCTGGCAGTCTCTATGGGGGGGGGCACAGGGTTCAATTCTCGGGCCAACTCTTTTCTTTGTATATGTCAATGATGTTGCTCTTGCTCCTGGTGATCATCTGATCTACCTCTACGCAGGCGACACCATTCTGTATACTTCTGGCCCTTCTTTGGACACCTTGTTATCTAACCTCCAGACGAGCTTCAATGCCATACAACTCTCCTTCTGTGGCCTCCAACTGCTCTTAAATGCAAGTAAAACTAAATGCATGCTCTTTAACTGATCGCTGCCCGCACCTGCCCGCCCGTCCAGCATCCCTACTCTGGACATTTCTGACTTAGAATATGTGGACAACTACAAATCCTAGGTGTCTGGTTAGACTGTAAACTCTCCAGACTCACATTAAACATCTCCAATCCAAAAATGTCATCTAGAATCGGCTTCCGATTTCGGCGATGTTATTTACAAAATGGCCTCTAACATTCTACTCAGCAAATTGGATGCAGTCTATCACAGTGCCATCAGTTTTGTCACCAAAGCCCCATATACGACCTGTTGGCTGGCCCTCGCTTCATATTCGTCTCCGAACCCACTGGCTCCAGGTCATCTATAAGTCTTTGCTAGGTAAAGCCCCGCCTTTTCTCAGTTCACTGGCCACCATAGCAGCATCCACCGTAGCACGCGCTACAGCAGGTATATTTCACTAGTCACCCCCAAAGCCTCCTTTGGCCGCCTTTTCTTCCAGTTCTCTGCTGCCAATGACAGGAAGGAATTGCAAATATCACTGAAGCTGGAGACTCCTATCTCCCTCACTAGCTTTAAGCACCAGATGTCAGAGCAGCTCACAGATCATTGCACCTGTACATAACCCATCTAACTACCTCATCCCCATATTATTATTATTTTTTTTTGCTCCTTTGCACCCCAGCATCTCTACTTGCACATTCATCTTCTGCACATCTCACTCCATTGTTAATTGCTAAATTGTAATTTTTGCCTTACCTCTCTAATCTTACCCCATTTGCACACACTGTATATAGATTGTTTTCCTATTGTGTTATGGACTGTAAGTTTGTTCATTCCATGTGTAACTCTGTGTTTGTGTCACACTGCTTTTCTTTATCTTGGCCAGGTCACAGTTGTAAATGAGAACTTATTCTCAACTGGCCTACCATTTTTAAATAAAGGTGAAATAAAAAATAATATAAAATGTGGGTTCCCAGTCC
This sequence comes from Oncorhynchus gorbuscha, assembly GCF_021184085.1. NCBI lineage: Eukaryota > Metazoa > Chordata > Actinopteri > Salmoniformes > Salmonidae > Oncorhynchus > Oncorhynchus gorbuscha. The sequence continues at coordinate 61,194,119 of NC_060182.1, forward strand.
CTTTGGTGTTCACATGTCTGAGAGGACGAGATCAGTTGAAGCAGTATAGTGGAAGCTTGGCATTTCACAGCTTGTATGCAAATGCAGCCCTGGTACACTGCGGTCGCATCACACTGTTCAACTCAGGATTTGCCTTTATTTTTGCATTAATACTCATGCATTATTAACCACCTCTTGCAAATACATGACTTGGTGTATTTGCTGCCTTTTTAATAAACCCTCTCTCTCAATTTGCTTTATTGGCATTACATAAACTGTATGCTACCATTCAAAAGGTTGGGGTCACTTAGAAATGTCCCCTGTTTTTGAAAGAGAACCATGTTTTTTTTGTCCATTTTAAAATAACATCAAATTGATCAGAAATACATTAAGTGACTTCTGTAGATGGAAACAGCTGATATTTCATGGAATATCTACACAGGCGTACAGAGGCCCATTATCTGAGGCCCACTATGTACATATTCTATTTAAAAAATCTGCTGTTTCCAGCAACAATAATATTTTACAACATTAACAATGTCGACACTGTATTTTTGATACATTTGATGTTATTTTAATGGACTAATTTTTTTGATTCTCTTTAAAAAACAAGGACATTTCTAAGTGACCACAAACTTTTGAACGGTAAGTGTACATATTGCCAAAGCGTACGAATTTACAATATTAACATAATTATAATATTGATAATCATCAATATTATCAACGGGACAATAGTAACAGTAATAATCAAGGGTCAAAATAACAATGTTATAGGCCTCGCAGGTTGCGCAGTGGTCTAAGGCACTGCATCGCAGTGCTAGCTGTGCCACCAGAGATTCTGGGTTCGAGCCCAGGCTCTGTCGCAGCCGGCCGCGACCGGGAGGCCCATTGGGCGGCGCACAATTGGCCCAGCTTCGGCCGGGTTGGGGAGGGTTTGGCCGCAGGGATATCCTTGTCTCATCGCGCACTAGTGACTCCTGCCGGGCGCAGTGCACGCTGACCAGGTTGCCAGGTGCACGTTGTTTCCTCCGACACATTGGTGCGGCTGGCTTGCGGGTTGGACGTGCCAAGGATGTGTCAAGAAGCAGTGCGGCTTGGTTGGGTTGTGTTTCGGAGGAAGCATGGCTCTCGACCTTCGACTCTCCCGAGTCCGTACGGGAGTTGCAGCGATGAGACAAGACTGTAACTACAACCAATTGGTTACCATAGAATTGTGGAGAAAAAAGGGGGGAAAATAATTTAAATTAAAAAATTACATGATTTAAATAAAATAACAATGGCATAGAGGACAGGTTGTTTGGTCTGTCAGACACTGTCCCTCATTTTACGGCAGGCAGCAATGTTGTGCGCTGCCAACCCACAGCACTCTGCGTCCTCCCCCAACAGGACGGGTCGTCTATTCTCACCCGAGGTCTTTGAAACCTTGAATACGGGTTTCAGATTTGGGGAAATTACGCAAATTCTTTTATTTTCATTTTTTTTACATTTTGTTTCTCTCTCTAGTGAGGCGGACGGGGTCAGCCTCCACCTGCTCCAGCTGGCCTTCAGTGAGAGGAAGTGTCTGGCCTCAGGGAAGATATTCTATGAGGTAACCGTCTTCTAGGTTTTTACTTAGCTACCTTCTTAGGCTGAGTTTATTTAAGCAGCCCAAGTTTGTTATTTTTTCCTATTACAGGGAAACGATCAGAATTGGGCTGCCTGTGTAAACACAGCCTTATTGTCTTGATCTATTATGTGTAATTGGTAAATGGCCCATCTGTTCTGGTCTCTTTCGAGCCCCCAATAGATACAGAATTGTTCACCTCAAGGATCTTATTCTTTCTAAATGAAATAAGGAGCTATTCCCGCGTCCAGCCGCGGATCGCGCCGGGTCCAACTTCTGTTCAATGCCCCCTTTGTTTGGGAAAGACTCAGTGTGGGCAGTCAACCGAATGCATTTGGGTCAAGTATTTGGACTGGTAACATGCTTTTAAAGCCCAAAAGCTTGACGGTTTCAAAGTCTCTCTGGAGCTTTCTCAGTCCTAAAGATTAAATTTAGTCAGCTGTTATTCCCAATCACAACCATACTTCTTTTTTACTTGGACATATTAAAATGCACTGCGTTGAGACCTTTTAAACGTTCCATCGTTACCTCACCCTCCCTCCTCCTAGGGTCTGGAGTACTGTGAGGAGCGGTACAGTCAGGAGCTGAGCAGCACCGCCTTCCCCCCCAGGGCTCAGACCACCAACACCCGCCTGCTCAGCTGCCAGACCATTGAGAAGTTCCGACACCACCCAGACCGAGACGAGAGTATGAATGAAGGTACCCCTGCCTTCATTTTTATCTCAACTCATCCCATCTCTTTCTGTTTAGGATTAGATTGGTGTCTTATTTACCAGAAAATACTCTTTCTCAGTAACCTACCTGGGTGGTATTGACTTACTAGACACCAAACAGAGACCTGAACTTGTCCGTTGCGTAACAATTTTCCACGGTGTGCACTAATGAATCTGACCCTAAGGGGGGAAATGAATAAATGTGGTTGTTTGCTTTTTCATTGTGGTCTCTGCTTGTCCTAAGGCTTCCTTCTCTCCTCGTTAGTTGCATCTCCAGACACCAGCGTGTCCATCTTCAGCTGGCAGGTGAAGGCCTATGGACAGGGCAACCCCTCCACCTACATCGGCGTCTTTGACATAAACCGATGGTACCACGCACAGATGCCCGACTCTCTAAGGTAGCATTCTGCCATCTAAATATCCCATCAACAGTCCATATGTAAATGTGACCACGGTTGCCACCTCAAATTCCGTGTTGTGCCCAACTGCTCATAATGCCAGGCGTTTAAGAATCAGATGATTTGTTATTAGTTATCTCACTTAAGTTTTCTGCATGTATTTTGACATATATTGTAGATTAGATTTTTACAAACAAGTCTACGTTGTTCGATGTCAATGTGAAATTATTTTCACATCAGCAATGGTTGAGTTTGTGTGTGTGTGTCAGAACGGGGGAGTCTCTGCGTAGCTGTCCCTACCTTGCCGTGTGGTCTTTGGACACGGTGGTGGAGATGACGTCGCCCTGCCCCCTGCTGGACATCCTGGTGCACGAGCGCAGCCTGAGCCGTGGGCTGCCCTACACCAGCCCCCCGCCAGAACAGTTCTTCAAACCCACTACATACAACTTCGGCAAGTTACACACACATAAATATCCACACGCTGCAAGAGCCTTTAGACCAGGGGTAGGCAACTAGATTCAGGGCTGATTTTGTTGGAGTGGATCATCGGGGGGGACTGAACATAATTCTAATAATGTGAACACTGCAGATTGACTAAAACTAAACCCAAAAAAGAGATTTATTTGTATTGTTTTACGCAATTTCATACCTATTACAATTTTTTTATATTGTGGGAATTCTTGCAAACACCCTTGTTAAAAGACAATTTGCTTGATTCCTGGTGGTTTTAGTCTATTTATTTGTATTTTTTAAATTACCGAAAAATGAAAATCCTACACTAAAGCACTTTTGCGGGAGGCCAAAATCAATCACTTGTTGGAAGGTTTCGGGCCGCTTGTTGCCGACCCCTGCTTTAAACACCCTCACAGTAAAAGGTTTTCTAAAGGAAAAAGCTTCATTTGAGAAGAGGACTATGTTCAGAGACATTGGTTGCACTGAGTAATTGGAAATACATGTAACTCTTTGGAGCCATTGAGATCAGTTTTGTAAGTGTCTTTAACGTGCTAAGTAGTTTTTTTCCCCCCTTGGAACAGATGCAACCTGTTTGCTCAACACTGGCCTCGTGCACCTAACTTGCTCTGGCTATCAGAAAGAGGTGAGTTTACCCTAGTTGTCAGGCACAGTGGATGTTCTAATCGGGTGTCACAACACAATTGGCTACACATCCTATTGTCATCCGTAGTCCGTACAGTATCATTTTATCTTCGCAAAAACAGTTAATGTGATTCCTGTCTCAGACTCTGAGCTTCCTGAGGAAGGCTGCTTCCTGCTCCAGTGAAGTCATCTCAAACGGCTACTCCCGCTGCCTGATGTCTGGCCTGCTTTCCTCTCGCCTGGCCGACGTGCAGCCCTCCAGCCTCTCTCAGGTACAGACACTGCCTCTTTTCACAGGTCGCTCCTGTTTGTTCGACCAACTTTCTAGCGCCTAAGATTTTAGGAACTATGTAATTCCACGTGGATGCATTGCGAGGTCATGGATAAAGCTCTGCGGTGAAGGTTGTTTTGTAAATGGGCCAAACTCTCTCCCTCTCTCTGCTCAGGAGGAGCAGTTGGACGCCATCTTGTCCACGGCGGTAGAGACCAGCTCCCTGGGTCTGATCACTGGCTGTATCAAACAGTGGACCGCTGAAGGTGAGGCGACACACACCGACACACTGTTAGTTAGATCAACCCTGGCTGCGTCTCATTACTGCACGGTGGCCTCCTTTCCTCATCTCCTCTACTACATATACATTGATCGGTATACACAGGACAGGTGAAAACAATAATGGTGGAAGACGGCCCAGAATTTGCTCGCCAAGCCCAGTTCACTCGCATCCGTGCAGATGGAGGGGGAGCCCGTTTAGTTTATTGAGATGTACACCTATATTCGATTTCTCTAAAGTAACATTGTTGGCCTTAACAGAGCAACCAGGCTCTGCGGTGAACCTGCGCTACATTCTGGAGTGGGCCTGGGACAAGGTGGTTCTCACCAAGGAAGAGCTGGACGGCATATGTGAGTTTTTTTTTTTTTTTTTTTCCCCCTGCTACAGTGTATGACACTGTCTGTCAGCACAGCTCTTGTGACACTGCTTTCTTTACATTGGATTATTTAATACTCGCAGCGGCGTATTTGCTTGGTAACTGTAGCAACTTGTGGCTGTGTTTTAGATACTTAAAAAAATAGAATTCTAGAAGCATTTATGGATTTCCAATCTTTTCTTGGCGCAGCAGATTTGGGATGTGTTTTCTGACTTCCGTCTTTCCTAAATGCGTTTCTCTGCCCAGGTGCGCCCCTGTTTGACAGCTCGTCTAACTTCACGGACCCCCAGACCCTCCAGCTGCTGCAGCACAGCCAGAGACTACTGGGGAACCTGAGCACCATCTTCCACTGTCTGCTCAGCGAGGCACAGGAACTCACTCAGAGAGGTAAAGCCCTAGGGGCATTGTTGTAGGGGGCAAATTCATTTCATTTCGAGAGGGAGAGACTGTGAGGCACACAAGTGCATGTGTCGGTGGCCTCCACTCCTCAACACATTCACACGTCATGAGGTGTCAGTTGGGCATCATAGGAATTTTCTGTGTACAGGTTTGCTGGGACTCTTCAATAAGAACATGGTGTCCAGCCTCATCTCCCAGTACGCACGGGTGGTCCTATGGTTCTGTCGGACCGGTCTCCTGCCTGAGGGCTCCGGTAAGACCGTGTGCTGAAGCAATTCAAACATCTGTCGTGTTGAGGTCAGACCATATTCCAGTGAACCCTTTTTTTGGAGACTAGTCTTCAGACCACTTTCATCATGTATACCAAAAGTAGTTATAGGACACCGTTTTGGATGCAGCCCTAGAGATGTCCACTGGTAACAGATGTATAATAGTGGTAACCCCCCCCCCCCAACCAGATGAGGATGCTGTGCAGATCTCCAGGCCGTTCTACAGCTACTCAGTTATCCAGAACTACTACACCCTCCGCAGAGAGGAGCTGCAGCAACTGTCCAAGTGAGTGCTGTTCACATCAGGCCGTTTACCTGCAAAGACCTGGTTCAGAACTAACAGTAAAACACCTCGACCCAAGACCGGAGGAGTTTAACTTCAGTTATTTTGTTATGTACAGTAATATTGGATATGAAGATCATTTTGTCTGTGATATTAGTGTCAACGGTCTGTTCTAAGCAATACTGCGAATTAGACTGTTCTGGAAAACTCTTCCGAATTAACCACCTGCGTCTGCTCAGGGGGAAGTGGTGTGCCGATTGCCTGATGATTGACGGCCTGGTCGCCCAATGCGGGGCTCGTTTGGTTGACCTGTGGAAACGGGACGAGGGTGGGACGGGACAGTATCCGCCCCCTACGCTACACGTAAGTGTTTGGTAACCAGGCATACTCACTCGCAGCCCAAAAATGGTCACAATCCCACCTTGAGCCGACGCTTTGACTGATGCCATGGAAGTGACATTCCGATGTGGATATGGGACGACAAAAGCTAAAAGAAACGCAGGTTGTGTTGATTATCTTCTCTCTGCTGTCCACAGGGCCTGCTTGATATTTACCTGCTGGAAAACATTGATGAGACTGCTAAGCACGCCATCGTATCCTGATCTCCTCTGTTTCCCCGCCGTCCATCTCATTTGACCACATATTCATATCCGGGAGTTGGTTTAAATTGATTTGTCCAGTCCTAACACTCCTAACCCACATTCACCACACATGCACGCACGGGCACACACCGAATAGTGAGACACGACATCTCCTCCTTCTGTGTGTTTGAGCCTTAACCCCTCCCCTAGGTGATCTACCTGCTGCTGGATGTGATGTACTTTTCTAACAAGAGCGGGGCGTCTGTGGAGTCCTTCCCCAATGCCTTCGCAATCCCCATCGGCCTGGTCAAGCTGGTGCAGGGCCTTTGGCTGCTGGACCACCACGACCACCAGGTACACACACAACAATTGATGAGCATTGTCATACACTCCCATGTGGAATTTGTCATGTACACAGAGTAAACCGAACATTAGGAACACCTTCCGAATATTGAGTTGGACCCTCCTCCCTCCCCTTTTTGCCCTCAGAACAGCCTCAATTTGTCGGGGCAAGATGTCGAAAGCGTTCCACAGGGATGCTGGCTTATGTTGACTCCAATGCCTCCCACAGTTGAGTCAAGTTGGCTTGATGTTCTTTGGGCGGTGGACCATTCTTGATACACACGGGGAAACTGTTGAGTGTGGAAAACCCAGCAGCGTTGCAGGACTTAAAACAAACCGCTGTGCCTGGCACCTACTTACCCGTCTTCTGTCTTGCCCGTTCATCCTCTGAATGGCACACATACACAATCCATCTCAACGCTTAAAAATCTGTATTTAACCAGTCTCCTCCCTTTCATCTAGTCTGATTTGAAGCGGATTTAATAAGGGAGATAAATAAGGAATCATGTCCTTCACCTGGTCGGTATATGTCATGGAAAGGGCAGGTAGTCTTAATGTTTTGTACCCTTGGCGTATACTGTTATATTTTCTAGAATGATTAGTTGGTAGATAGTTGGTAGTGCTAAAACAGTCCTCCATTTGTCTCCTTTGACCCTTCCAGAACTCCCTGGAGCTTCTCCTACATCCGGCCACCTTCCCGTCCCTGTGGGGCTGGCAGCACGGCCATGTCCTGCAGGCTCTAATGTGTCAGGGGCAACACGGAGTCGCCCTACGCTACCTCCATGTCATGAAGCCCCCTCTCTCCTCCACTGCTCAGGCCCAACTCTGCCTCTCCGTGTTGCTACACAACAGGTGGGGGTGTGTTTCCTGGCATCCTTGCCAACAGTGACTGCGTTGTGAGTTTTGATAACATAAACGTGTGTGTAATCTCTCCACCTCCCCTCCATGTGTGTAGGTGTCTAGTGGAGGCGTTGGCCTTGCTGAGGCAGCAATCCAACCGTCTGAACGCGGAGGAATTGTTAAGGTTCCTCTATGAGACCTGTCAGGAGCTGGGTCTCATGAAGGAGCTGCTCAAACTGCCCCTGGGCCTCGCTGAACAGGTACGATGCCATGTTCCCCCGGGTTTCCTTTCTGACAGTGTGGCTGAAACCAGGAAGCTAAACTATACTGAACAAAAAATATATATATATTTCAAAGATTTTACTGAGTTACAGTTCATGTAAGAAAATCAGTCAATTGAAATAAATTCATTTTAGGCCCTAATCTATGGATCATTAGGCCCTAATCTATGCAGAGCAGCCAGAGGTGGATGGTTTATCTTTCATTTCAGCTCATGAAATAGGGAACCAACACTTTTACATGTTGCATTTATATTTTGTTCAGTGTATATTTTCTAAATATATTATGCCATTTGGTGGACGCTTGTATCCAAAGTGACTCGCAACAGTGAGTGCATACATTTTGGTATTGGTGGCCTCAGTGCGAATCAAACCCAGAACCCTGGCGTTGCTAGCTGAATGCTCATCATTAAAACATTAAAAAAGACAGTTATTGTGTTCAGATGTTGTGCCTATCCTGTCCTTGAAGGTTGTGTGTGTGTGTGTGTGTGTGTGTGTGTAGGAGTGCTTGGAGAGGTTCCTACAGGGTACAGGGGGTCTCCAGAACAGGGAGCTTCTGATGGTGCACTACCTGCAGCAGGCCAACTACGTCCCCGCCCTGCAGCTCAACCACACCCTCAAGATGAACACGGTGGTACGTACACGTTTACATTGAATAAACTTCAAGTAAGTCTGACTCATTAATGCACTTCGTCATGCTCAAACATACAACTAGAAATGCTGTAAAACAAAAAGTTGGAATGAGAACAATGCAAGTGTTAGAAATGAGTCAATCAAGGAGCCCCAACATGGGCTTCGGTTGTGTTGAGACGGCGGTTTGCGTTATTGTGCGGTGTTTCTGTATGTTTCCATAAATGTTTCCATTCTGTTCATATATCGGTTCTCCAGAATGAGAGGGATCCCAAGTTGAAGGAGAGAACGCACACGAGGAACTCTATCCTGGACCAGTACGGGAAAATTCTCCCTCGGGTCCAGAGGAAGCTGGCCTCTGAGAGGTCTAAGCCGTACCACCACCCTGCCACCATCCTCAGAGAGGGTACGGGGTCTCACCCAACTTCTAGCTTCTCATTAATTACTCTGTACACACACTTTCGGTGTTCAACGGACAAGAATATGCTTGACTTGGATGTTGGTGGTACTTCTGTTCGGATTCAACCATCATGTGAATTGGAACAAGTGTGTTTGTCACTATTCTGTGGAACCAACTATGACCTTCAGCCTCCGTTTTGGATGCATTGATTCCTTTTGTATAAAACGGATGTGTTGCATGTTTTTTGCGTGACCCTTGACTTCCTCGTGTGTTCTTCCGACAGTGTCGCGACCACAGCCCCTGTCGACCATCGCCAAGCGGTCGGCCAATGAGAACGTGCTGACCAGAGCAGCGTTCATCAACAATGTCCTGTCGAAGATCGAGGAGGTGTGGGTGGGAGGGAACGCCACGCCCCAGTCCTCGCCATTCAAGAGGTGAGACCGCTCGTTCCTGTCCCAACCCCAACCCTATCTTTTAGTTTGTCTCTAAGATGTGAATGGTAAGTGGCTTTGTATCTCTGTTCATTGAATGGTTGTCCACTCTCCACACCACCCAGCCCCAGTGCAGCAGAGGCACTGTGCCCCAGCCCCCTGTTCCCCTCCCGGGATCTGCCCGAGGCCTTCGTGGGCACGCCCATCACCATGACCTCCAAGAGGAAGTCCAGGTACGACACAGGGGGACAAACTCCAAACTTGACATTTTTGCATGTGATAAATCGTACATTGATGTCAATGGGAGATGTGGGTGGAAGTTCTCGTTATGTATATGTTTCTCAAGTGTGTGCTTGTATGGAAGAAGCACTATTGTATAGAGGGCTTTGACGTAATGGTTTTGACACATCTGACATGCTTTCTTAACTTCCTCTTCCTGCCCCCAGGCTGCTAGAATTGGTGGTGCACCCCTCCCCTCAGACCACTCCCCCGGAGGGCTCACGGCCACTGCTGACGCCCCCCAGGTCGGCCACCTCCTGGAACCCCCCAAAAAGTATCAACAAGGCCTCAGAGCTTAGTCTGCTGCAGACCCCACAGGTGGTCAAGGTGAGACACCGACCATGGGGAAAGGGTGTCGACCATCACCGCTCTTACATCCATTCCAAGGCACTGTTTTATAGGATTTTCAAGCTAGGTTGGAAATGAACTCCAACTAGAAGTCTCATGGTCTGGGATACCACTGTGCCTGAGACATGAGCCTGTCTGCTGCAGTCAGATACCATTGTAACGTTTCCTCCATTTTGAACTAATTTGTTTGTGTTTGAACGCCACTTTCTGCATGGTTGTGTTCTCTTTCCGTAGCGAGCACGAGCACTGGCGGCATCCGGCCCCGTGTTCTCGGCCTTCACCCCCCAATCCATCCTGAGGAGCAGCTTGCGCCCCATGGCCACCCCCACTACCTCCCCTGGGCGCTCTGTCACCCCCCCGCCGTGCCCCAAGGAGAGCCGCATCACCTTCATCAAGGAGACGGCCATGCCAGAGAAAGGCCCCCTCCGCTGGAGCAATGGGGTAAGACCCCCGGACCATTGGGCCACATTTAGCAACATAAAAAAAAATGATTTAACGTTATTTAACTAGGCAAGTCAGTTAAGAACAAATTCTTATTTACAATGACGGCCTAATAACAGAGGGTTAACTGCCTGGTTCAGGGGCGGAACGACAGATTTGACCTTGTCAGCTCAGGGATTCGATCTAGCAACCTTTCGGTTAATGGCCCAACACTCTAACCATTAGGCTACCTGCCGCCCCTAGAATTTAGAGATTTCTTCTTGTAAACAAACATGGACCGTTCAGAAACGTATCCCTTGTGTGTGTTAATGATTTATGTTATTTTGTGCAGATCGCAACAGAGAATGACATTAGTTTGCTGACCAGAGGCTCCCACTGCCCAAGGCTGGACTGATGGCCTGGATATCACACCCTGCAGCTGCTGCTGATGAGGATGATGAAGAGGAGGATGAGGTGAAGGTGACACATGTGAAGTTCCTGCCACCACCGGTCCCCGAGCCCTCACCAGAGAAAGGAGAGTCTGAGAGCGGCTCCTCTGGCCAAGAGGTCGTTGTGGTAACCGCATTGCCAGGACGACTCAGCCTGGGCCTGGAAACGAGCCAGGCCTCTGTCCTATCAATAGACACCACCCTTGAGTTCCATGATGCACCTCTCCCTGAAGACCTGGAGAGGGAGGAGGCACTTAAACAGCCAGCCAATGAAGTCGTAGATGAAGAGGAAGTGGTGGTTAACCTCAAAACTCCAGCAGTACCAGAAGTCCAGCCACCACAGGTGGAAGTGCAGCCTGCATCAGCCAATGAGCCAACTCTCCTCCAGTCTGTGGAGGAAGGGCAGGAAGTAAAGGAAGAGCCCATCAACAGCCAAGAGGAAGTGGCTGTAGATCAGGAGTTGGACCAGGAAGTAGAGGAGATGGAGGTCAACCCCAAACAAGAAGAGCCTGAGGCTAAACAGGATGATAAAATTGTAGTGGAACCAAGGCTCACACAGGAAGTAGAACTGACACCAGACACGGAAGTGTTTGAGGAACTGAACCTTGACCAGAAAGAGACGCCCAACCATGAGCCTGCGGTGGAGACTGCAGAGCAGCCAGAGGTGGCGATGGTGGTAGAGGAGGAGACTGGAGAGGATGAATCACAACCCACTGCACCGATTGAACCAGTGGAAGACATGGAACATACAGGTGAGGGTTCCCCTTGTGAGGACTCCGCTAGGAAGAACTTACAGCTGCTCCAGCGGCCAAATGTAAAAACATTGCATTCATGTCCTGTGTTAAATTCTTCTCTCAGGAGTAGTATTGAGTCAAATTGAGCGTGCATCCAGCACAAGGTTGAGGTTTTCAATTGAAGGGATGGGTTAAAAATGACCCAAGACGATCAGAAATGTTAAATGGTTTTAGGGAGTCTTGCACAGTTTAGAGCTTCCACACAGTATAAGCCAAGGGCACAACCATTTCAAGTGATTTTTACTTTGATAATGTGCAGAGGGCCTGTGAGTGGAGCTCAGTGCAGGGAACTCTGATATAACCACAGTGGGAAAAGCTGACCGAGCTCAACCGAACAGCATCGGATATGAAGCTTTGATGAGTTTTACACAGAGACGACTGATCCCGATGCAGTTGATTTTAAACCTAATGCATAATGACGATGACCTTGTTGAACCCCTCTCTTGTGCCTTCTCCCTCCCTCTCTACCTCTTGTAGATCTGGACGAGTTTGTAGAGTGCCGTCTATTTGGCAGTGGCCTGTCTCCACCCCTGACCCACTCGTGTATCCTCGAGACTTCTGGCAACTGGACCTCCTTCAACAGGTGAAAACGCATCCCAACAACATCATTGGGTGTGTATGTGTTTACAACTATTCATTGATATTAAACCTCTCTCCCCTGTGCAGTGAACCGGTGTGTGGCGTGGTGGAGGAGGAGGAGCCTGCCCTTATCACTGCCCCCCCGGCCCTCACCACCCAGAAGTCTGTATCCTCGTCAGGCACCATCGGGACCGACTCCCACTGTGAGTGACCTCTTGCTCGTGACCTTTACCCCATGACCCTAGGTCATGCGATCAGAGATCTAACGCAGGCCAACTGAACGAGCTACAACCACAAAGGATTATGTGTTCTGATTGGCCGGCAGTGGAGTTGGCACGTCTCGGGCCAATACCGACCAATGGTGTGGAATGTTCAGAATAGCTTGTTACTTGTTGTCCTGTATCAGTGACTGCAATTGATGGATCTCTCCCCTCCCTGTAGCTGTGGTGAGCCTGAACGACAGTGAGGAACTCTCTAGTGCTGCGTCGGAGGATGAAGAGGAGTCGTCCTCGTCAGAAGCCCCTTCTGAGGACTCTGGCAGTGAGGTGGAGATCATCGAGGAGGTGCAGGGGAACGGGAGACAGCGAGCTCCCCTGCCCCTACAGCCACATCCCCAGTTCCTGTCTGACCTATCGGAGCAGGACGCAGCCGTGCTCTCATTGGTCACCCCAGAGGCAGACCTAAAGGTAAAGCGGTCTTGTGAAATTCTAACTCATGCATATAAGTGTTGTGTAGACCTAAATACCGTGGGTGACTGTTCTCTCTTGTTTTGTGATTGTTAACCTAGATTGTGCTCTATAAAAGTTCTCATTAGTTTCTTGGTGTGTTTCCCCTACAGATGGTGGAGGATGACATGGACCGGGAGGTGGTGATGATCAGGCTGGGGGCAGCAGGAGACGAGGGGGTCTGCTACACAGAGCTGAAGCCCTCCACCACCCTGCTGGTTCCTCTGGAGCTGCTGGAGGCGCAGGGGCAGGCCCTGACAGATGGAGTCCGCCTGGGTCAAACCGAGGTGGGGGAAGGCAGTGAGCCGGAGGTACCCCTCTCTGAAGCCCACAGCAGCTTCTCTCTTATGCTGGAGGCTGAGGATGGGAATGCAGACATCGTACCACTGGAGGTACCACTAGAACCCACTGAGCATCTGACCGCAGAGAGAGCGTCTGACAAGCCTGCTGCTGACCCGGAGGTCATCTGCCTGGGCACAGATGACCAGGACAGCCCCCTTGCTGAGGCTGATCCCCAGGAGGAACAGGGGGCTGAGACCCTGGAGGGGATGGATACCTTGGAGGCAAGCTTTAATAGCTGGACGGAGGCAGAGACTGATGGACCTGAGGCTTTGTCGGAGGAGAATGTTCCTCAAGTCACAGACGTCCTGCCTGAATCCTCTGAGGCCGTGGCTGAAGATGAACTGACCGGGACTGAACCAACCAGATCAGCTGAAGATGGAGATGTTGACGTAGACAATGTAGAAGAGCCAGATGAGATCCCTGCTGAACCAACCGAAGCAGAAGAGCCTTCACCAGTCCTGGTTGAGAACGAGCAGCCCAGCAGAGCGGAGAAGGGAACAGATGAGGTGACCATGGAAGAGGGGACTGTCCTGTGTGCTCAGAGTCAAGAGGAGGAGATGAAGGCTGATGACGTTGAGCTGGATGCTGAGAAAGAGATGGAGGAGCCTGTCGCTGTCCCTGCTGACCAGCCTCTGCCTCGGGTAGAAAGCAAAGGACCCATCCAGTCAGACAACCATGAACCTGCCCAGGGAGAAGCCGTAAGCGATGTGGCTACCCCTCAAACCGCAAAGCTCTCTACAGCAAGTGAGGAGGAGAGGGAGCCCATCAAGCCTCGCAACATCCAGTCTGAGTCTGTGTCTGAAACCTTGGAGGTCAGGAAAGCCCCATCCACCCCAACGCGCAGGGCCACCATGCAGAGGAAGACGGTGAAGTTCACCTCATTGGAGCCAGAGAGACCTGGGTCAGAGGGTGACGAGAGGCTGGCAGGACAGACTGAGATGGAGACGGACTCTCAGGTCCCGGCCACGCCCAGACGGATCACCAGGAGTGGCCATCACGGACAGGACTCCAGAGTTCCCGTCACCCCTCGACGGAGCACCCGGAACACCGAACGCCAGCCAGAACCCGAGCCTCGGAGAGAGGAGAGGAAAGGAGAGGAAGAGGTCTCGGTCCTCATCACTGAGGCTGCTGTGGTCAACTCCAAGCCCACCCCGGCCAAACGGTGCACCCAACAGAAGGCCACTCCGAGGACGGGAACTCGGCGGACCAGGAACACCCAGGTGGAGGGCGAAGAGGAACCAACAGCCATGGATGAAACAGCCAGCAAGGGGTCAGTCCTGTCGGTTAGACGCAGTGCTAGGAAGAGCCGAACTGGAACCAAGACCCCAGCGGCCCCTGAGGAAGAGAAGCCAAACGATGAAGAAGACATAAAGCAGACCAGCAGTCCAGGCAGGGTGACCCGCAAGTCGACCCGAAGGGGTGTGAACCTCGCCCTCTTCACAAAGAAAGAGGAAGTGTTCACCGTGGACCCTCCCCGCAGCCTGAGGAAGACGAGGGGTGAAGGCACCGCTGAGAAGACAAAAGACTCCCCCGTGTCGTTCTGTCGACCAACCAGGAGCCGTCTGTGGAACCACCAGGAGGAGGACCTGCCCCTGTTGGAGACTCCCCTGGAGGTGGACTCCGGAACTCCTGTGGCCGACGCCCTCATCAAGAGACTCCACGATGAGGAGGCCAAACGGGAAGTGGGTGAGACCTTGGTCGTCACGGAGATGGTGCAAGCCAATAGGAGAGGTATTAAGTCGCAAGGTCAGTGGGTGCCCTCTCCACCCCCGATGGTGGAGATGATGGTGTCCGAGGCCGAACAGGGAAGCCCTGTCAGGGACTCATTCATCTACTCACCACCTCGGAGGAGAACTAGAGGTAAGGAGCTCCACGTCTTCACCACAATCAAATCAAACTAATGTATTTTATAAATCCCTTTTTACATCAACAGTTGTCACAAAGCACATGACAGTAACCGGGCCTGGGCCACAACGTCAAACTTTGTAGAGGAATATGAATGTTTTGGCTCTCTGACGTTTGGGATGACCTTCTGTCTGTGACAGGTAGGATAGCAGAGTCGCCCTGTCAGAATGGCGTGTCTGCGCCTCCCATTACTCGTACCAGGCGACTGGACGCCAGTGCAGCACGCCCTGTAAACGAGGTCAGTTGGTCACATCCTTTAGACTGAAACTAACCGTTAGACGAGACACAGGACTGGCCGTGTTTCATTTTCCTCCACAGCCTCCGTGGCGGTGATGACGGTGGCATTGCCTATCCCTCCAATACGATTAGTGGTGCCTTTGCCATATTTTGCTCAACTATCCCGTCCTCTCAGAGCTGTGATCACAGAAGGAGCTAGGGGTTGAAATGGAACTGGGACGTGGTCATTAGGTCCATGTCAGGTTGCTGTTGGTCATCTTCAAACTTGGTCTCTGCTGTGTGTATCTTCCTGTTGCTCAGGACAAGAACTCGTCAGGAGAGGAGGTGGAGATGGCGGCTGCTAAAACCAGAACAACCAAGAGACGAACAACCAAGTAAGTCCTCTTGACATTCTCTCGATTTCTTCCCCTATCTGTCCTCAGAATAGCACACCATCTGCAATGTTAATGCTCCTACCCCACTCCTTCGGCTGTGTTTATTCCAGAAGTCACAACAAGATGACTGTTCCTCTCTTATTTTCCCCCTAACTCTCCCTCAGGCCCAAAGCAGCCCCGGCGTCCCCTACCCCAGCCAAGGTGGATCTGATCTCTCCCATGCCCAGCCCGGCCGAGCGTGCCACGAGGAGGAGGAGGAAGGTGGTGGAGGAGAACGAAGCCCCTCGGATGAACCTCCGACGTAAACGAGTGCTGGAGGCCATCTTCCCCAAACCAGTCACCCGCCGGAAGAAGCTATGATCGGATGCCATTTTCCCCCTAAACAAAACTACAGCATCAACCTGGGAGTCTTCCAGACTCGGTCAGAACTCATGGGGTGTGTCTTAATCTCCTTTCCTTCATCTGAACTGCTCTGAAAAATAGGATGGGGAAGGGAGTATGGTGCCTACTGGGTATTTCCAATACATGTCAATGCAGATGAAGGAAAGGAGACGGAGAGGAATCCACTTTAGACTATAGAGATGCACCCGTGGACTGGACTCTACTCCTAGGAAGCGATTTTATTCTCCACCTTTCTTTTAAGAACTTTTGCAGCCCGCTGTTTTATATTTAAGAAGACAAACAAACCAGTGGAGATTTATTTTTATTTTTATGAATAATCGGATTTAATTTGGGAGATTGATATAATAATTTTATATAAATTATTGTAATGTTTACAGGGAGGAAGACCGGTATTTGAACAACAAAAAAAGAGTGATTGGTTTTTATTTCTGGAGAACTCGTACATTTATATGAATGGTCTCTTTTGCTATGTTATGAATAAAGTTGAATACTTGTGAATGATCTGATTTGATTTGTAGTGCAGAGCCGGCCCTAGCCACTAAGAGACCGCTTAGGGCCCCGCGGCCGCTAGGGGGCCCTGACCCCAATTTTTTTGATAGGGGTCTCAACTTAGTGGGGGGTCTCAACGTGCTGTTAAGAGTTACAATACACAAGGTGTAATTTTGACATGTGGTTGTCCAACATTTTTTCTGTCACTTAATTAGCTCATGTCACCTACATTTGTTTAGATTGCTGGACTAACAATCTAAACTTGTAGTAATCATGGTTGAATTACTGATCGGACACACGGGGAACGTGATCAGGGGCTGTGACCTCCAGGGGGCCCCCTATGGATTTAGTTCGTCACTTACTCAGACGTCATATTAATATGGCATAAGAGCGTTTGTTAAGTGACTGACTGAAATGATAATGTTAATCATAGAGGGCAAAATGTGTACAACTGCAGGAAGATAACCAGGCTAGAACCGGTTCTGTTGTAGCTTCTCAATAATGTTTGTCTCATAATCATATTGCCGATGTTAGCCTTAACAAAGAATTTTGTAAAGTTAATTTGCTGTTTTAAAAAATATCAATTCACACTCATTTGGGTTGTTTGGGGTTATTTTCCTATAATGTACTGTATCACTAACATGTACATAACCTGCACCGTGAATCCACTGGGGGAGATGAGGCTTGTTTGCTTTTAAGGTCATTTGACCAGCTGAACGCTATTTTCAGATGAATGTAGAATGTCTTCAGTGACTTTGACAATATGGTAAAAGCGGAAGTATTTCATTAAAAGTGAGCTGAACTTAACTGATTTTTCGCCTCTTTCAATCGTCCTCATTAGGAAATGCAACAGAACGAGATTTGGGTCTTTGAGGCATGCTTTGATGTGGGTGTCTCAAGTGTGGTCACATGTGGGAAGCATGCACTCTGAAAAAACAGTACACATTAAACTTGAAACTAACCTGGTAAAAAAAAATGAAGTAGCTTAGAATTGATTTCGCCAATTTGCTTCAGCGTGCCGGTGTACAACCATGTTTTGACTTTGGATAGCCTATCTGTGGGGCGAGTTGTTGACGTCAATATATTACACAATGTAAATGGAACTATTTTTCATGTTGCACACTTTTCGTTTTCTTAAATACTTTCAATTTTTATATGAATTACTACAATTTATAGTTGATTTGGGTTATTTAATTGAAATTTGGATCTATGGAAATGTTTAAATAGTGTCCCTTGTACACTAATGTACTGCTGGTCCCTAACTAGCGCCATAGGGTCAGTGTGCTGAACATTACAATCGTGTTGCATGCAGCTGCGTGCTGAATTGATGATTACTTTGGTGCTGTGGATATGTGGGCAGGATTTAAATCAACCATCCCAAATCATTTATGAACCCTTCATTCCGAGGCTTTTTCTCCTAATCTCGCAAATCTCAGTTTGGGATTTACTTTGACCAACATTTATCGTATTTACACTTTAGTACATTTTGACTAGAATAAATATTTCCGACTCATCGATACCACATAGGCAGTTTTCAACTAGAGAATACTTTCTTTTTTTCAGTTGCTCTTTAAAACGAGTTCATGTCTATCCAATGTTCTGCTATTGCCAGTAAGCAGCAAGTACTAAAACTGTATCCTGGATGGCTAGAAACCTTGATTGTGTACATCTAGTAGTCGAACACGTATTTGAATTGACACACCAACCAGGTTTCCATCCAACCTTTTTATGAGAGTGAAGTACATGTTGGATAAAAAATGTCATGACAGTCCTTGATGTAAATGTGGACAAAACCAAATACGCTAGACCAAGGTGGGATCTTCTTGTGTCATTAAAATGTATTATGCGAGAAATGTCGGAAGTGTTTTATGCGCAAATATTGATTATAATAACCATACCAAATTAAACGGAGTCACGCGCGCGATGACGTGTGGTCCAACTACAACTCGTTGGGAAAGCATGCTGTGTATTAGAATACTGTAGCGACCCGCACAGACAGCTGTGTGTTATGTGTTAGGCTAGGATGTGGTTGTGTTGTACGGACCAGTGCCCGGTGTTCGCGGGGTCCGACATGTCAATCAACCTGCTATCTGCCAATCACGGGAATGCCTGGAATGTTCTGATGCCTGGCATCCTGGTGGTTGGCGGAGTGGCGTGGAGGGGGGTTGGGCAGGGGGTTGGAGCATTGGAAGTTAAGACCAGGTTCAGCCTTTGTTCTCTCTCTTACGTCTGGGCTTCACAAGAGAAGGTCACGATTGGCTTGTGGGTTATCTGTCATCTATTTGGCGTGTGCTACGGCCCAAACAGTAGCCTGTGTAAAGTTGGTTTAATAAACCGTCAATTCGCAAACAAGCCTCTGTCTGGACAATTGTTCATTTATGATCTAGTCAGGTCATTACATTGGTGTCAGAAGTAAAAACGTTGATACAAGTTAGCCAGCTAGCTAGCTGACTTATGTGGTTAGCTACCGTAGGTGAGAACGGGGATTGAAAATGCTTCGAGGGAATCCGAAAGTGAAGGTGGAGGTAGGGGACGATTATGGCCAAGGAGGTGCGTGTGAATGGACGTCGGGGGTTCTGTCTGAGGAGACCGCCAGGGCGTCGGAGCGCAGAGGCCGCTTGAGGGAGGACGTTAGAGCGATGGCGGCTGAAGCGGGCATGAGTGCTTCGTCGACTGTATTTCGCGCGGATTCTGGTGGGCGGACCGAAGTGGTGACGTCGACGCGGCGTGACGAGGAATCTGGGGCTCAGGATGTAAACAAACATGGCGGCGCCCAGTTCCCGGCTGCGTCCGTATCTGTTAAGACCCCGAAGTATTCCGGTAAGGCGGATTGGGAAGCTTTTCATGCTCAGTTTGAACTGTTAGCTCATTTTAGGGGGTGGTCGGATGAAGAAAGGGCACTGCAGTTGGCTTTATGCCTCACGGATGAAGCTCTGGCCTGTTTGATATTGATTAGCCCCGAGGACAGGCATGATTATGGTGCTTTAGTGGGAGCACTGAGGAGGCGCTATGGACAGTGTGTACAGCCCGGGCTACTGCGCTCCGAACTGAGTAATAGACGCAGGCAGCCTGGAGAGCCTCTACGGGTGCTAGCTAATGACATTGAGAGCCTCTCTCGGCGGGCATATGCTCACATGCCCCCCTCCGTGCAGAGCGAGCTAGCACGGGACCAGTTCATACAGGCGCTCTCTCCTACGGAGCTGCGCATACAGACCCAGCTGGCTCATCCTGAGTCATTGCAGACAGCCTTGGAGATGGCTTTGGAGAGGGAGCTGGTGTGGGCTGGGGCTTCAGCTGGGGCTTTGGTGGGGGTGCAGGGAGACACACCCTCTGTGCGAGCTGGGGGGCAGAGCAGCCCGGAGCCGGAAAAGCCTGCTTGGGTGGCCGAAATGACAACTCATTCGTGCTGTGTCGCTACAGGCGGCACGAAACACACGCCCTGGTCCCAGGGTCTGCTGGGGTTGTGGCCAGCCAGGCCATCTGCGCCGAGATTGCCCCATGTCCCCCAGAGCTCAGGGAAACGGCTCGGGGTCCGCATAGACCGGGTAGTGCGGACCCCTGGCTTTCTATCCCAACCACCATCATCTTCAGGAGGAGCCCACCGGCACAGACGGGGAAGCAAGGCTCCACTTCCCCCAGAAGCAGACGAGGGCAAGCGGATGGAGCCTGTTGTTGTGGTGGGCCGGACCTGTGTTGGGGACTTTGTCATGTCCCTGTCACTGTGGAGGGGTGCCCTGCTCCGCCCTGGTGGACACTGGGTCCACAGTAACCCTGGTGAGGCCAGATATTGTGCCAGGTTGGACTCAGTGTGAGCCTACAACTGTGCAGCTCCGCACAGTCACAGGTGAGCTGGCACCCATGAAAAGGAAGGGAATAATGACTCTGACAGTAGGGGGCAGGACTGTGCGTCATCCTGTGTGGGTGGCGGCTGTGCAGGACCCTTGTATCCTGGGGTTGGACTTTCTTAGGAGCACAGGCTGCCAGTTAGACCTAAATAGGGGCACACTGAGCTTCCAGGGAGGGACGGAAGTCACCATGGCCCCCCTAATGTCACATTCACTCAACCCAACAAACCCTTTACTCCAACAGTTAAAGCAGCAGAGACTCATGGCTGCGCCCCCTCCCCCACAGCTGTGTGTGACTTTTCCCCAGTCCCCCTGTCACTTACGGCGGTGTGTTACATTCCCCCAGCTACCTCCATGACACAGCCCTCTGTGAGCCCGGGCCGCACCCGCCCAGCCCAGCTACCCCAGATGGGAGAGGAGAGGACACTGTCTGCAGTGAGGGAGATATGGGGGAGGAACTGTGTTGGTCTTGACCCCGAGCAGCAGGAACAGTTGTGGCAGTTGCTGTTTGAATTCAGAGACAGCTTTGCGTTGAGTGAGGAAGAGGTGGGTCAGACTCATCTGGTGCAGCATGAGATCGACACAGGTGATGCTCGACCCATCAAGATGCGTCCCCGCCGTATCCCGCTGGCACGCCAGGAGGCGGCAGACAAGGCTGTGTTGGAGATGCAGCGGGCAGACTTCATTGAGCCCTCAGACAGCCCCTGGGCGGCGCCAGTCGTCATGGTTCCGAAGAAGGTTGGGCAAGCTGAGGTTCTGTGCGGACTACAGGCGGCTGAATGAGGTAACCAGGAAGGACTCATACCCCATACCACGTATCGATGAGTCGCTGGACCTGGTTAGGGGGTCCTCCTGGTTCTCCTCACTAGACCTCCGCAGTGGCTACTGGCAGGTGCCCCTCTCCCCAGAGGCCAGAGCCAAAACTGCGTTCTCCACTAACAGAGGACACTGGCAGTTCAAGGTCCTGTGCTTTGGCCTGTGCAACGCTCCAGCTACTTTTGAGCGTTTGATGGACAGGGTGCTGGATGGCATCCCCCGACAGCAGTGTCTGGTATACCTCGATGACATCCTGGCCCATGGCAGCTCCTTCCAGTCAGCCCTGGGGGCGCTACGGCGTGTGCTGGAGAGGGTGGCTGCCACAGGTCTGAAGCTCCACCCCGAGAAGTGCCACTTCATGAGGAGAGAGGTGTCCTTCTTGGGCCACCGAGTGGGGAAGGAGGGGATCAGCACCATGGAGGACAAGGTAGGGGCTGTCAGAGACTGGCCCACCCCCACCGACCAGCGTCAGCTGAAGAGCTTCCTGGGCCTGGCCTCGTACTACAGGAGGTTTGTACGGGGCTTCTCAAGCGTTGCTGCTCCACTGAACCGCCTGCTGCCGAAGGACAAGGCTTTCACTTGGACAGTGGAGTGTGAGGAGGCGTTCAACACCCTCAAACGTGCACTGATCGAGGCCCCCGTACTCGCCCCCCCTGATCTCACCTTGCCCTTTATTCTGGACACAGACGCGAGCAATGTGGGCATGGGTGGGGTGCTGGCCCAGGTGGGGCCAGAGGGGGAGAGAGTGGTGGCGTACTTCAGCAAAACATTTGACAAACATGAGCGCCGCTACTGTGTCATCCGGCGGGAGCTCTTGGCTGTTGTGGCTTCCGTCAAACACTTCAAGTACTACCTGGGTGGTCTGCCCTTTACTGTAAGGACTGACCACTCTGCTCTCCAGTGGCTCATGTCTTTCAGAGAGCCAGAGGGGCAGGTGGCACGCTGGTTGGAGGAGCTTCAGCCGTATGACTTCACGGTGGTGCACAGGGCAGGGGCACGCCACTCCAACGCCGACGCCATGTCCCGTCGGCCCTGTACTGCAGACGGCTGCCGCCACTGTGAACGGAGAGAGGGACGGGAGAGAGAGCTGCGGGCAGAGGAGGGTGTCTGTGCCACAGTGTGTCGGGCGAGCGGGCCTGTCTGCTGTGAGCTGCAGACTTTCGACGTGGCTGAATGGCGGCAGCAGCAGGGACGGGACACAGACCTACAGCCAGTGCTACAGTGGGTAGAGGCGCAGGTGAGGCCACCATAGGAAGAGGTGACAGCGAAGTTTGAGAGACTGCGGCTGGCTGAGGGCGTGCTACAGCGGGCATGGAAGGAGTCAGCTACGGGAGAGGAGAGGTGGCAGGTGGTGGTCCCAAAAACATTGCGGGAGGCTGTGCTCCAGAGTACTCATGGGGGGGGTGGGGACTGGACACTTTGGGGTCACAAAAACACTGCGCCGTCTCCGTCAGGGCTTCTACTGGGGGCAGCACAAGAGGGATGTGGAGGACTTTTGTCGCCGCTGTGACAACTGCACAGCGAGAAAGGGCCCCCCAGGCTGCTCTCATGCTCAGCTCCAACAGTTCCCAGTGGGGGCTCCCATGGAGAGGGTGGGAGTGGATGTAGTTGGGCCGTTCCCCACCACAGACAATGGAAACCGCTGGGTGCTCACGGCCATGGACTATTTCACAAAATGGCCCGAGGCCTATGCTCTGCCTGACCAGGAGGCAGAGACCATCGTCGACGCCCTGACAGCGGGGATGTTCAGCAGGTTTGGAGCTGCAGAGTCCATCCACAGCGACCAAGGCAGAAACTTTGAGTCCTGTTTGTTTCGCCACCATGTGTGAGAGGCTGGGTATGCACAAGACCCGCACTACTCCTCTCCATCCTCAAAGTGATGGCCTTGTGGAGCGCTTCAACAAAACGCTTGGACAGCAGCTGGCCATCGTCTCTTCCAAACACCAGCGTGACTGGGACAAGCACCTGCCTATGGTCCTCATGGCATGCCACTCCGCTGTCCAAGACTCCACCTCCTGCACGCCTGCCCTCCTCATGCTGGGGAGAGAGATCCGCACCCCTGCGGAGATGGCGTTTGGTCGGCCCCTGGATAGCCCTCATGTTCCTCCGGGGCCGGAGTATGCCCGGAGTCTCCAGGACCGCCTGGAGACAGCCCACACCTTCGCCAGAGAGCAGCTGGTGAATGCAGGTGTGAGGCAGAAAAGGAACTATGACGTGCACACCCGGGGAAGGCACTTTGTGGCTGGGGAGCTGGTCTGGGTCTACAGCCCCCTAAGGAAAAAAGGCAGATGCCCCAAGTTGGACAGTCACTGGGTGGGACCCTGCAGTGTCCTGGAGAGGGTAGGGGAGGTTGTGTACCGGGTGCAGCTTCCTCCCAGGGGGAGAAAGGTGGCACTGCACCGGGACAGATTAGCCCCATACAGAGGGGCCTCTTCTCCCCAAACCCCAGGAACCCCCAAAATTCCCCTCTCTGGTAATGACATTCTCCAGGCACCCACCCTCAGGTGCCGCAGACAAGGCTCCAGACAGCCAACTCCCCCTGTCTCCCCCCCCTGTGTCACCGCGTGGTTCCCCAGAGCCACGGACTGTATTACCCGTTCCCGCTTCCTTGTCCCCCATATCCCTGCCTTCATCCCCTGGTTCCCAGAGGGGCACTCTGCGACCATCACGGCCACGCAGGCAAAGGAGACCTCCGGGTCGCTTCAGAGACTTTGTTTGTTCCCTCGGGGACGAGGGACTTTGTGGTGGGGGGGCTGTGTAGCGACCCGCACAGACAGCTGTGTGTTATGTGTTAGGCTAGGAGGTGGTTGTGTTGTACTGACCAGTGCCCGGTGTTCGCGGGGTCCGACATGTCAATCAACCTGCTATCTGCCAATCACGGGAATGCCTGGAATGTTCTGATGCCGGGCATCCTGGTGGTTGGCGGAGTGGCGTGGAGGGGGGTTGGGCAGGGGGTGGAGCATTGGAAGTTAAGACCAGGTTCAGCCTTTGTTCTCTCTCTCTTACGTCTGGGCTTCACAAGAGAAGGTCACGATTGGCTTGTGGGTTATCTGTCATCTATTTGGCGTGTGCTACGGCCCAAACAGTAGCCTGTGTAAAGTTGGTTTAATAAACCGTCAATTCGCAAACTCAAGCCTCTGTCTGGACAATTGTTCATTTATGATCTAGTCAGGTCATTACAATACTAATGAAATAAACGCTTAACTTAATATGATGGTAAAAGTGCAAGGTGATGAGCTTGATGCTCCTTTCCAAAAAATATCGAGGTTCCTATTCTGGTGACATGATAATCGATGCTTGGCTGTCGTTTGAAAAATATACTTGCTCTTTTGTCCATAATCTCATGTAGGGTATATACTTGTATGTTTTATTCGATACATGGGAATTTAACAGCAAAATGTATTTTTAGGTGCACTACGTCATCACGCACATCGACCACAAAGTCAATTTGATATAAACTTCTCTGATGAGCAAATGCGCATGTTGATTTTATGCAGATTGTTGAGTATTCGCCTGAAAATCTGTCACCAATTGGATGGGGACCTAGCTACTGACTCATGAACAATTAAGATCAAGGTCAGGTCGAGCTAAAGGTTTTACATGAGAGTAAAGGGGCCAATCATGAGTAGGAAATTGGTCGTAAATGCTGAGAATAGATACATTTTACTCCTACTTATATGGGTAAAAAATAAAAGCTATTCATAAAGCCTCTTTAGTCATAAGATTCCCACCTCGTTTACAGATATTTAGGAGACCTCATGAGCAGGGGCAGACCTAGTGATTTGGAAGACCCGCCCTCCTATTTTTTTAATGGGTTTTATAGTTATGACTAATTTAACTGTAACAATGTATTACCTTTTAATGTGCCATGAACACAACCCGACATTATGTTTTTGATCTGATTGTCACTTCA
Source organism: Oncorhynchus gorbuscha (assembly GCF_021184085.1). Lineage (NCBI taxonomy): Eukaryota > Metazoa > Chordata > Actinopteri > Salmoniformes > Salmonidae > Oncorhynchus > Oncorhynchus gorbuscha. The sequence goes on from NC_060182.1 coordinate 61,219,204, forward strand.
AAACATAGGTTACCTTCGCACGTTCATCCAAAATAATTCCAGCATCCGAACAGAGCCCCTGCCAACTTCCCTTTCAATTCGCAAGTGGCTGAAAGCATCCGAGCGGGTGAAACAGGATGCTGTCAGCCCCTCTGTCTTACTGTATGTCGCCTGAGTGTGACATGCCATACTCTTTTTGTCCAGACAGCATCAGATACATGGCCTAAACATAAATGTCCTCTGCCTTGATGACAATGGCATTATTATCAGCAGTACTTATATTTTTACTAATAGTCTTGACTTACTGTACATGTAACAGTATCTCTTGCGCTTTTGACAATGATTTCACATGAGGTCTATTTTACAATTATATGCCTAAATACTTATAACCACGCGGCTAATCAGTAAACATGTTTTTCATTTGATTATTTAATTACCTTCATCGTGTTATTTCATGTTACCCATTTGGAGCATAACATCACGTTGTTAAAATAAAAACATCTAAATTGGGAATGCCTATAAATTGGGCAATTGAAGGCATCTAGGGCACCGTGTCCCAAACTTTTGTAAAAAAATAAAATAAAAAAGATGCAATAGTAGGCAATAATTAAGAGTAGGCAAATGAATTGATCGTGCCAGGTGAAAATTATATCAAACGTTTTACCATTACAACATTTGATTTATGTACAGTCACATTCACCGTGTTTGTCTGAAGCGTGTTACCCATAGTGTTCACAGTTGGCGATGCCTCATCGCGGTTGGTTATTCCCCATCATTTGCAACAACGTCAATGAGCATCAAACTGTCATGATTACCAGCCAAGATAAACTTTTATGAATTGTTTATGCTTCTCGCTCAGATCTTGTCTGGGCAATGTCTTAACATCATCCATAAACCTACTCTGAGCTGGGAGGTTAAAAACCGGTTTGAACAGGATTCCTAGGACCTTTTCTGAGATGATTTGTGTGATAGAAGTATGCCATGGTGGTATAAGACTGATGGCTACTATGAGTCGGCAGGTCGTAATCTTCCTATATAAAGGTTTTTGTGTGTGTCTTTAGTCTCCCTTTCAAAAAAGTCTGTGTGTCTGTAGTCTCCCTTTCAAAAAAGTCTGTATGTCTGTAGTCTCCCTTTCAAAAAAGTCTGTGTGTCTGTAGTCTTCCTTTCAAAACAGTCTGTGTCTGTAGTCTCCCTTTCAAAACAGTCTGTGTCTGTAGTCTCCCTTTCAAAAAAGTATATGTCTGTAGTCTCCCTTTCAAAAAAGTATATGGCTGTAGTCTCCCTTTCAAAAATGACTGTGTGTCTGTAGCCTTTATAAAAGGTTGTGCGTAGCTTTCCTTTATAAAAGGCGCTGGGTCTGTGTATAATTCATACAGAGAGATGCAGAGTGAAAGTGATCACCTGGTTACTCAGGTTACTTAGCTACTCGCCTGTGCTGCGTCTCAATAGCCTGGAGTGGTCACCTCTCCCCGTCTCCTCTCCTTCACCTGAAAATACAGACTTGATGAAAGCAACATGGACGATGTCTTTCAGGACATCTATTTCACCTGTCTGGTTCTTAGCCAAAACATCAGTGCGGACCGGGGAGAGAAGACAATGACGAGGAAGCTGCTCTAGACTATTGAGCTGCAGCCCTGGTGCTGCTGTCAGTGGGTGCAGGGTGTCACCCAGCCTTTCCCTTACAGAAGCAGGGACGATCATGAGGGCTAAAGGAGCAGAGATGCCGGGGAAAGACTGTGTCAAAGTGGCCGTACGCGTCAGACCCTTCAACAAGGTCAGTTGTGGACAGATCTGGGATGTTTCTAGTTGTTTGTTCGGTTTAGTATTTCTCTCCTACTACTTTTTCTAGTACATGATCCATCATCAGACTGTGTCATGCTGTCATGCCAATCTGCACTGTCTTTTGTGTACTATGTGGTCCTCCACCAATACTATACCTGCTGCACTGGTCCCCCACCCCCACGTCTCTCCCCTCCCGTGCCCAGAGAGAGAGGGATGCGGGCGGCCGCTGCATTATCTCTATGGCCTCCAGCACCATCACCATCCAGGACCCTCGGAACAGCCAGAGCCCACGCTCCTTCTGCTTTGACTATGCCTACTGGTCCCACAGCGGCTTCACCAGAGACTGCTCTGGCCTGTACATACCTGAGGAGCCTGGAGGACGATATGCTGACCAGGTGAGGAGGTGGAGAGGGGGAGAAGATACTTCTCTTGCCTGTACCCAGCTGAGGAGGATGATACATTGAGGAGGGCAGGGCAGTAACTCTGTATATTCTCCCTCGGGGCAGTAACTCTGTCGGTCTCACCTTCAGGGCAGTAACTCTGTATATTCTCCCTCTGGGCAGTAACTCTGTATATTCTCCCTCGGGGCAGTAACTCTGTATATTCTCCCTCAGGGCAGTAACTCTGTATATTCTCCCTCGGGGCAGTATCTCTGTATATTCTCCCTCTGGGCAGTAACTCTGTATATTCTCCCTCAGGGCAGTAACTTCTCCCTCGGGGCAGTATCTCTGTCGGTCTCACCTTCAGGGCAGTAACTCTGTATATTCTCCCTCGGGGCAGTAACTCTGTCGGTCTCACCTTCAGGGCAGTAACTCTGTCGGTCTCACCTTCAGGGCAGTAACTCTGTATATTCTCCCTCGGGGCAGGATCTCTGTCGGTCTCACCTTCAGGTCGGTAACTCTGTATATTCTCCCTCAGGGCAGTAACTCTGTCGGTCTCACCTTCAGGGCAGTAACTCTGTATATACTTCCTCGGGGCAGTATCTCTGTTGGTCTCACCTTCAGGACAGTAACTCTGTATATTCTCCCTCGGGGCAGTATCTCTGTTGGTCTCACCTTCAGGGCAGTAACTCTGTATATTCTCCCTCGGGGCAGTAACTCTGTCGGTCTCACCTTCAGGGCAGTAACTCTGTATATTCTCCCTCGGGGCAGTAACTCTGTCGGTCTCACCTTCAGGGCAGTAACTCTGTATATTCTCCCTCGGGGCAGTAACTCTGTCGGTCTCACCTTCAGGGCAGTAACTCTGTCGGTCTCACCTTCAGGGCAGTAACTCTGTATATTCTCCCTCGGGGCAGGATCTCTGTCGGTCTCACCTTCAGGTCGGTAACTCTGTATATTCTCCCTCGGGGCAGTAACTCTGTCGGTCTCACCTTCAGGGCAGTAACTCTGTATATTCTCCCTCGGGGCAGTATCTCTGTCGGTCTCACCTTCAGGGCAGCAACTCTGTATATTCTCCCTCAGGGCAGTAACTCTGTATATTCTCCCTCGGGGCAGTATCTCTGTCGGTCTCACCTTCAGGGCAGTAACTCTGTATATTCTCACTCAGGGCAGTAACTCTGTCAGTCTCACCTTCAGAGCAGTAACTCTGTATGTTCTCACTCAGGGCAGTCAACACTGTATATTCTCCCTCAGGGTAGTAACTCTGTCTATTCTCTCTCAGGGCTGTAACTCTGGCAGTCTCACCTTCAGGGCACTAACTCTGTCGGTCTCACCTTCAGGGCAGTAACTCTATATATTCTCCTACAGGGCAGTAACTCTGTATATTCTACCTCAGGGCAGTAACTCTGTCTATTCTCCCTCAGGGCAGTAACTCTGTCTATTCTCTCTCAGGGCAGTAACTCTGTATATTCTCTCTCAGGGCAGTAACTCTGTCTATTCTCTCTCAGGGCAGTAACTCTGTCTATTCTCTCTCAGGGCAGTAACTCTGTCTATTCTCTCTCAGGGCAGTAACTCTGTCTATTCTCTCTCAGGGCAGTAACTCTGTCTATTCTCTCTCAGGGCAGTAACTCTGTATATTGTCTCTCAGGGCAGTAACTCTGTATATTCTCTCTCAGGGCACTAACTCTGTATATTCTCTCTCAGGGCACTAACTCTGTATATTCTCTCTCAGGGCACTAACTCTGTATATTCTCTCTCAGGGCACTAACTCTGTATATTGTCTCTCAGGGCAGTAACTCTGTATATTCTCTCTCAGGGCACTAACTCTGTATATTCTCTCTCAGGGCAGTAACTCTGTCTATTCTCTCTCAGGGCACTAACTCTGTATATTCTCTCTCAGGGCACTAACTCTGTATATTCTCTCTCAGGGCACTAACTCTGTATATTGTCTCTCAGGGCAGTAACTCTGTATATTCTCTCTCAGGGCACTAACTCTGTATATTCTCTCTCAGGGCACTAACTCTGTATATTCTCTCTCAGGGCACTAACTCTGTATATTCTCTCTCAGGGCACTAACTCTGTATATTCTCCCTCGGGGCAGTAACTCTGTCGGTCTCACCTTCAGGGCAGTAACTCTGTATATTCTCCCTCGGGGCAGTATCTCTGTTGGTCTCACCTTCAGGGCAGTAACTCTGTATATTCTCCCTCGGGGCAGTAACTCTGTCGGTCTCACCTTCAGGGCAGTAACTCTGTATATTCTCCCTCGGGGCAGTATCTCTGTTGGTCTCACCTTCAGGGCAGTAACTCTGTATATTCTCCCTCGGGGCAGTATCTCTGTCGGTCTCACCTTCAGGGCAGTATCTCTGTCGGTCTCACCTTCAGGGCAGTAACTCTGTATATTCTCCCTCGGGGCAGTAACTCTGTCGGTCTCCCCTTCAGGGCAGTAACTGTGTATATTCTCCTTCAGGGTAGTAACTCTGTCGGTCTCACCTTCAGGGCAGTAACTCTGTATATTCTCCCTCGGGGCAGTAACTATGTCGGTCTCACCTTCAGGGCAGTAACTCTGTATATTCTCCTTCAGGGTAGTAACTCTGTCGGTCTCACCTTCAGGGCAGTAACTGTGTATATTCTCCTTCAGGGTAGTAACTCTGTCGGTCTAACCTTCAGGGCAGTAACTCTGTATATTCTCCCTCGGGGCAGTAACTATGTCGGTCTCACCTTCAGGGCAGTAACTGTGTATATTCTCCTTCAGGGTAGTAACTCTGTCGGTCTCACCTTCAGGGCAGTAACTCTGTATATTCTCCCTCAGGGCAGTAACTATGTCGGTCTCACCTTCAGGGCAGTAACTGTGTATATTCTCCTTCAGGGTAGTAACTCTGTATGTTCTCCCTCAGGGTAGTGTTTTCCAGGACCTGGGGGAGGGGATCCTGGAGAATGCCCTTCAAGGTTATAACGCCACCCTGCTAGCCTATGGGCAGACTGGCTCAGGGAAGAGCTACTCCATGGTCGGGTACGGACCCAACAAGGGCCTGGTGCCCACCCTCTCTGACAAACTGTTTCAGGCCATCAGGGCCAACCAGGACAGCCGACAGTGCCAGGTGTGTACGTCTGAAATATGACTTCTTTTAAAAAAATATATAAAACAAATAAGAAATAAACCAAAAATAAGCTTTTTTTTTTGTTATGTTTTTCCAACTAATCATAAAAAAATGGACATGTCACAGATAGACAAACTGTACCAAAAGAAAACCACAACACAGGACAATCACACAAACAAAACAAGAAGACAAAAACTTATATCACAGCCAGAAATCATTTTTTTATTTTTTTATTCATTTTCAATGGCCTCCTCTGTTCCAAGGTCTTTTTCAGCATGTTGGAAATCTACAATGAACAGGTAAGTCTGGACTTATCTCTGTCATGCCTGTTGAAAACTCTCTCTTTATTAGACATGTACAGTTCACAGTGGATCTGTCCAGGTTTTGACCCCAAGCCCTTGCCCCCCCTCCAGGTAGTTGACCTGTTGTCACGGGGGTCTCGGTCTCCGGGGGGACTGCGTGTCCGAGAGGAGCAGCAGAGAGGCTTCTATGTGGAGGGGCTTCGCAGGGTCCCCTGTGACAGCGCCCCACAGGTGCTACCTTCCATTATTATCTCTACGTACAGCGAAACAATACAATGACTACGAGGTCAACGTGCAGACTGTCAGCTTTACTTTTGGGGTGGTTTCGTCCATATTGGGTGAACCGTTTAGAAATTACAGCACTTTTTGTACATATTCCCCCCCCATTTTAGGGGACCAAAAGTATCGGGAGAAATTAACATTTATTATGGGTTTTAAAATAGTAAAATGTTAAGTATTTGGTCTCATATTCATAGCACGCATTCATAGACTACATCAAGCTTGTGTCGCTACAAAAATGAGTGAGAAAGTTAGATGCACAAATATCATATCCCCGCAATAATGCTAACCTCCCTTGTTACTGTAATGGTGAGAGGTTAGCATGTCTTGGGGATATGATATTTGTGCGTCTAACTTTCTCACTCATCCTTATTCACAATTATTTCAGGATTATCCGTAATCATGGTAGCATCCACATGAATGTAGAACATATTCTATTCTTATTTACAATAAAAGTGACTCCAAAATGACACACTACATAATTTACCATTCATTTCTATTAGGCACAAAATGATCTGAAACTCAAACAAACAGCAAATGCATCCAACAAATGTGTGGAGTCAAAAGCTTGATGTAGTCATTGTGTGCTGTGAATATGGGACCAAATACTTCACTTTTTACTACTTTACTACACATATATGTGAATTTGTCCCAAAACTTTTGGTGCTGTAAAATGGGGGACTCACTAATTTTGGAGCTCACTGTATATGTATCAATATTAGTATTATTATTATTATTTTTAATCAAATTGATTTATTGATATATATATATTTTGTAGGTGGAGCAGCTGATGGAGCAGGGGACGAGGATGCGCACCACGGCCACCACACACATGAACGCCAACAGCAGCCGCTCACACATGCTCATCATCCTCCAGCTCAAACAGGTAAGTCACATTGCCCAGTCAACCCCTAGCCCCTAATGCCTAAACACTTCTGCTCTGAGAGGATTAGATAAGTATGGAAAAATCTTGACCTTGCCATTGGATAAGCCAGAAGGTACTTGTTTCTCGTTGGATACATCTGTCCAATCCTTTCAGATCAGTGGAGGCTGCTGAGGGGAGGACGGCTCATAATAATGTCCGGAACAGAGCAAATGGAAAAGCATCAGTCCACTCATTCCGCTCCAGCCATTACCACGAGCTCGTCCTCCCCAATTAAGGTGCCACCAACCTCCTGTGCTTCAGATGTACACAGGTGCCAAGGGGGGTTGGGGCGAGAGGGGTTGATTTGGGTGTTAGAGATATGGCCCTTGGTGTTCTTATTGTATCTCTAACCCTCTCCTGTCCCTCTGCAGATCTTCTCTGAGGAGAGCATCACCAAGCAGTCTAACATCAACCTGGTGGACCTGGCGGGCAGCGAGAGACAGCGGGTGTCAGGTTCCGAGGCCGACCGGCTCAAAGAGGGCACAGCCATCAACCTCAGCCTCACCACCCTGGGCAACGTCATCAGGTCAGGGAGAGATCTGCCCTCCACGCCAACATGTCACCAAAAACTCTTTCTATATTCATATATTCTATCCAGCACTGATTTTTGTATTCCGACTTCTCTCGTCTCCTCTCCTTCCTCCTCCTCCTCCTCTCCCTGCAGTGCCCTTGCTGATGTCGCGGTAGGGAAGAAAGTAGTCCATATCCCATATAGAGACTCTGTCCTCACCAAGCTGCTGCAGTCTGCCCTGGGGGGGAACAGCCGTACTGTCATGGTAACCCTTTGTCTACACCCTTAGAAAAAAAGATGCTATCTAGAACCTAAACAGGTTCTTCAGCTGTCCCCATAGGACAACCCGTTGGAGAAGCCTTATTGGTTCCAGGTGGAACCGTATTGGTAACAGGCAAAAACCCTTTCCACAGAGGGTTCTTAATGGAACCCGAAAAGGTTCTACCTGGAACCAAAAGGGTTTTCCTATGGGGACAGCCGAATAACCCTTTTGGAACCCTTTTTTCTAAGAGTGTAGCATGCACCTCTATTAACATCTAACGATATGATGTGCCCTGCCTGTCATAACTAAATACCAGAATGCTCAGATTGCAGCCCTGAGTCCAGCTGATATCTGCTATGAAGAGTCTATCTCAACCCTGCGATATGCAGAAAGGTACAGTAGGCCAGCATTCCTTCTTTGTTAGAAAACTCTTAGTATGAGACATATACAGTACAGTTTACAGATGCGCCCCCCCCCTTAGGGCAAAGCGTATTCAGAACCGTGCGGTGGTGAACGAGAGTCCTACGGAGCGCCTGGTGAAGGAGCTGAAGGCTGAGAACGCCAGGCTACTGCAGAGACTCAGCCGCCTAGGACAGGAGGGACGCAGGGCAGAGGACGAAACCAGTAGGAGATGGAAGGAGGGAGGGCAGAGGATGAAACCAGTAGGAGAGGGAGGGAGGGAGGGGGAGGGAGGAGGGAGGGAGGGAGGGAGGGGGAGGGAGGGAGGGCAGAGGACGAAACCAGTAGGAGATGGAAGGAGGGAGGGCAGAGGATGAAACCAGTAGGAGAGGGAGGGAGGGAGGGCAGAGGATGAAACCAGTAGGAGAGGGAGGGAGGGAGGGCAGAGGATGAAACCAGTAGGGGAGGGAGGGAGGGAGGGCAGGCAGAGGACGAAACCAGTAGGAGATGGAAGGAGGGAGGGCAGAGGATGAAACCAGTAGGAGAGGGAGGGAGGGAGGGAGGGAGGGAGGGCAGAGGATGAAACCAGTAGGGGATGGGAGGGAGGGAGGGCAGAGGATGAAACCAGTAGGGAGGGAGGGAGGGAGGGAGGGAGGGCAGAGGATGAAACCAGTAGGGGAGGGAGGGAGGGAGGGCAGAGGATGAAACCAGTAGGAGAGGGAGGGAGGGAGGGAGGGCAGAGGATGAAACCAGTAGGGGAGGGAGGGAGGGAGGGAGGGCAGAGGATGAAACCAGTAGGAGAGGGAGGGAGGGAGGGCAGAGGATGAAACCAGTAGGAGATGGAAGGAGGGAGGGCAGAGGATGAAACCAGTAGGGGAGGGAGGGAGGGAGGGCAGAGGATGAAACCAGTAGGAGAGGGAGGGAGGGAGGGCAGAGGATGAAACCAGTAGGAGATGGAAGGAGGGAGGGCAGAGGATGAAACCAGTAGGAGAGAGGGAGGGAGGGAGGGCAGAGGATGAAACCAGTAGGGGAGGGAGGGAGGGAGGGCAGGCAGAGGACGAAACCAGTAGGAGATGGAAGGAGGGAGGGCAGAGGATGAAACCAGTAGGAGAGGGAGGGAGGGAGGGAGGGAGGGAGGGAGGGAGGGCAGAGGACGAAACCAGTAGGAGATGGAAGGAGGGAGGGCAGAGGATGAAACCAGTAGGAGAGGGAGGGAGGGAGGGCAGAGGATGAAACCAGTAGGGGAGGGAGGGAGGGAGGGCAGGCAGAGGACGAAACTAGTAGGCTGGAGATGGAGATGGGGGGGGCTGTATTTATGTTGTTGTTGTTGTGTCCAGAGGAGCTGCGTCGGCTGTTGACCCATAACGAGCTGCAGATCAGAGCCATCCAGACGCTCTGGGAACAACATCTACAGGAGGCCTTGAAGGATTGGGAGCAGCAGTATGCGACTATCACACAGGTACGCATGCACACGCACACACCCCTCATATCTCCCCTTCCTCACTCCACCCTCTCTCTCTCCATGTCTCTCTCTTTCTCAGGAGCGGAGGATGATGCAGATGCATCCCTACATCCTGAACATCAACGAGGATACTCAGCTGTCAGGGGTGGTCAAGCTCTTCATCCAGGAGGGTGAGTCTCTCCTCTGCCCCAGACTACAGCTTTACGATCGAATGAACATACACGCACTCAATCAAGACTTTGGGAATTGTGTGTGTGTGTGTTTTATAGGTGAGTGGGATATAGGGCTCTCTGACTCTTCACCCAGGTCCATCTCAATCAGGGGCCTAGGGTGAGTATGTCGCACACAACAAAAAAAAACATTTTGAAAACGTGCAAATTGGCTTTGAATTCATCACACTTTTTTTCATCAAGCACAAAACCGGAATAAATGCGGACTGCGTTTGACAGGTGCTGCGTGGTCCTTCTGTAGCTCAGTTGGTAGAGCATGGCGCTTGTAACGCCAGAGTAGTGGGTTCGATCCCCGGGACCACCCATACGTAGAATGTATGCACACATGACTGTAAGTCGCTTTGGATAAAAGCGTCTGCTAAATGGCATATATTATTATTATATATTGTTTGGTTCATTTATGACATCAATAAAAGGGACAGTCTGGGAATGGTACATACATTTTATAAATAGTTACAAAAAAAAAAGAAAATAAAGGTCACCAATAAACCATTTTTACCTCCTCAGGATCCAGGACCGTCACGCTGTGTTCAGTAACGTCCAGCGTAGGGTGTACCTGACCCCACTGGCGGGGTCAAATGTCATTGTCAATGGAACACCCATCTCCCAGAAGACCGAGCTGCAGCACCTGGTTCGTCTCCATGGAATCAAACTATTTCTGCCATTTTAAAACAGGCCCCTCTGTGGAACTATAGGACATATACTCAGCGTAGTTCAGACATTAGTCGCAACATGGTCAAAACTGATGAGCACGGACATGAGCGTGAGTTTTTCATATGGGCTTAAGAGGTAAGGGTAAAGGTTAGGGGTTAAAATAACATTTACGGTGCAAATTGGAAAGTATTCAGACCCCTTAACTTTTTCCACAATTTGTTAAGTCACAGCCTTATTCTGAAATGGATTTAATTGTTTCCCCCCCTCATCAATCTACACACAATACCCCATAATAACAAAGCAAAAATGTAAATATCACATTTACAAATGTTTTTGTCTCGACACAATCCTGTCTTGGAGTTCTATGGACAATTCCTTCAACCTCAAGGCTTGGTTTTTGCTCCAACATTAACTGTCAACTCTGTCACTTTATATAGACAGATGTGTGCCTTTCCAAATCATGTCCAATCAACTGAATTTACCACAGGTGGGTTCCAATCAAGTTGCAGAGACATCTCATGGATGATCAATGGATGCACCTGAGCTCAATTTCGAGTCTCATAGCAAAGGGTCTGAATACTTATATAAATATTTTTTTTAAACATTTATTTTTAATGAATTAGCAAAAACAATTGCAAACCTGTTTTCACTCTGTCATTATGGGGTGTTGTGTGTAAAAAAAAGTATTTAATACATTTGCCCCTACCCTATGCACTATGCCTCGGAAGTGGACAATGGTTAAAGTCCTTGATTCCTACCCTCATATCAACCCGACCTCTGCCCCCTCGCCTCTAGGACCGACTCATCCTGGGTTCTAACAGCACCTACCTGTTCATTGGCTACCCATCTGAGAGGGGCGGGGATGACTGGAGTCGCTATGACTATGACTACTTCCAGTCTGAACTGGCAGCCGCTGAGGGCATCAACCTCCACTCACTGTGTGAGGAGCAGACACAGGGTAGGAGAGAGAGAGAGATGGTGGGAGAGAGAATGAATGAGAGAGACAGAGTGAGAGAAAGAGAGAGAGGAAGGGAGTGTGGGTGGGTGTGGGTGTGGGTGTGCATGCATGTGACAGAGGTAAAAAAGAGAGAGAAAGGGTAGAAGAATCTGTTTTAGAGAGCAAATGCTTGTGTAAGAGAGTGGCAGAGAGAAACAGGGAGAAGTATCTGTCTCCCAGAGAGAGAGAGAGAGCTACTGTGTGCGAGACAGAAAGAGCAAGATTACCTCGATGTTAGTGTCTCACACAGAAATTGATGATGTGTGTATCTCCTCTCGATGTGTGTCTCCCCCTGTAGGTGACTCCAGTGCAGTCCCCAGTCAGACTGACCCCAGTCTCCTGGCTGTTTTCTATGACTACATCAAACTGATGCCCATGGTGGCTGAGGCCAACCAGATGAGCCAGGAGCTACACAAGGTGACAGATAAACACAATATTATACCTTTAAAGGAATACTTCATGATTTTGTCAATGAGGCCCTTTATCTCCGTCCCCAAGGTCAGATGAGCTCATAGATACCATTTGTATGTCTCTGCGTGCAGTCTGAAGGAAGTCGCTAATTGCTTACTAGTGTTACTTAGTATTTGCTCGTGAAACTACCTCTAACTTCCTTATTACTGGAAACGCAGAGACTTCAAAATGGTATCCATGAGTTAATCTGACTCTGGGGAAGTAGATTGACCAAATCCTGAAGTATCACTTTAATCGTGATGGGTTTGACATTCTGTTTTATAATTCCCCATTATGCATGGTTTACATGTTAACGCGGCAACATTTTCGTCCTGAGATTTGCATCATTAGATCATAAGGTAGAGATTTGCATCATTAGATCACAACGTCCCCCATCATTCTCAACATCCCTAAAACCAATGTCCCTTTACTTGTGTTTGTGAGAAAAATATGTAATTTTAGATAACAATGAATTATATAGTGTTATTTCCCCAGATTTCAGTTTGTATTGACTACTGGACGTAATCTGAGTAACGCTAAACCATTACATGAATCATCTAATTATCTAATTATGTGTCCAGGGGGTGGAATTTAAACTGGAGATTAAGAACCTGGCGTTATCAGACTCTAAAGGTCATGACTTGGAGAAGGAGATCGCTGTCAGAGTGACATCACTGGAAAACAAACAGGTGGGGAGACCATGCTGTCAATCACGCCTCCTGAATATTGTCATAATAGATGACTGTAATATCTCTACCTGGAACATAACTTGACCCATTTAGCTATGAACACGATCAACTCCTAAATTACTGCAAGGTCCACTTGTGGTTTTATTCCAAAGACATATTTGATTATAATCTGTATATATAGTCGTGGCCAAAAGTTTTGAGAATGACACAAATATACATTTTCACAAAGTCTGCTGCCTCAGTTTGTATGATGGCAATTTGCATATACTCCAAAATGTTATGAAGAGTGATCAGATGAATTACAATTAATTGCAAAGTCCCTCTTTGTCATGCAAATGAACTGAATCCCCCAAAAACATTTCCATTGCATTTCAGCCCTGCCACAAAAGGACCAGCTGACATCATGTCAGTGATTCTCTCGTTAACACAGGTGTGAGTGTTGACGAGGACAAGGCTGGAGATCACTCTATGCTGATTGAGTTCAAAGACTGGAAGCTTCAAAAGGAGGGTGGTGCTTGGAATCATTGTTCTTCCTCTGTCAACCACGGTTACCTGCAAGGAAACACGTGCCATCATCATTGTTTTGCATAAAAAGGGCTTCACAGGCAAGGATATTGCTGCCAGTGGATTGCACCTAAATCAACCATTGATCGGATCATCAAGAACTTCAAGGAGAGCGGTTCAATTGTTGTGAAGAAGGCTTCAGGGTGCCCAAGAAAGTCCAGCAAGCTCCAGGACTGTCTCCTAAAGTTGATTCAGCTGCGGGATCGGGGCACCACCAGTAGAGAACTTGCTCAGCAATGGCAGCAGGCAGGTGTGAGTGCATCTGCACGCATAGTGTGGCGAAGACTTTTGGAGGATGACCTGGTGTCAAGAAGGGCAGCAAAGAAGCCACTTCTCTCTAGAAAAACATCAGGGACAGACTGATATTCTGCAAAAGGTACAGGGATTGGACTGCTGAGGACCGGGGTACTGTCATTTTCTCTGATGAATCCCCTTTCCGATTGTTTGGGGCATCCGGAAAAAAGCTTGTCCAGAGAAGACAAGGTGAGTGCTGCCATCAGTCCTGTGTCATGCCAACAGTAAAGCATCCTGATACCATTCATGTGTGGGGTTGCTTATCAGACAAGCGAGTGGGCTCACTCATAATTTTGCCTAAGAACACAGTCATGAATAGACAAAGGTATCAACACATCCT